>NW_008708817.1:99112-124794 GCF_000327385.1 Lottia gigantea | reverse complement strand
TTTGCATGCCACAAACCGCGATTCCATATCTGCCTTACTTTGGAAGCACTGAGCGTTTTAGTTTTGTCCATGAAAAACCGGATTTTTTGGCACTTTTCCGCAAAAAAAAAAGTGCTCAGAATTCACTTTTATGCACATTGGGGGAGAGCTAGAGAAGCACCGAGTCCAAAAAACCGGGTAACATCGATTTCCGAGACCAAAAAAATTCGACCCAAAAATGGATTTTGGTACCACAGGTAGCTACCTGTTGAAATTTGCCAATTTTGCCTTTTTTGAAAATCCAAACTTTGCAGCTTCACCACGGTCAAACCAGTTGAGATAGGATGATGAAATTTGGACAGGTACTAGTTTGAAATCTTAGCTTTGCAATGCCACAAACCGCGATTCCATATCTGCCTTACTTTGGAAGCACTGAGCGTTTTAGTTTTGTCCATGAAAAACCGGATTTTTTGGCACTTTTCCGCAAAAAAAAAAGTGCTCAGAATTCACTTTTATGCACATTTGGGGAGAGCTAGAGAAGCACCGAGTCCAAAAAACCGGGTAACATCGATTTCCGAGACCAAAAAAATTCGACCCAAAAATGGATTTTGGTACCACAGGTAGCTACCTGTTGAAATTTGCCAATTTTGCCTTTTTTGAAAATCCAAACTTTGCAGCTTCACCACAGTCAAACCAGTTGAGATAGGATGATGAAATTTGGACAGGTACTAGTTTGAAATCTTAGCTTTGCAATGCCACAAACCGCGATTCCATATCTGCCTTACTTTGGAAGCACTGAGCGTTTTAGTTTTGTCCATGAAAAACCGGATTTTTTGGCACTTTTCCGCAAAAAAAAAAAAGTGCTCAGAATTCACTTTTATGCACATTGGGGGAGAGCTAGAGAAGCACCGAGTCCAAAAAACCGGGTAACATCGATTTCCGAGACCAAAAAAATTCAACCCAAAAATGGATTTTGGTACCACAGGTAATTACCTGTTGAAATTTGCCAATTTTGCCTTTTTTGAAAATCCAAACTTTGCAGCTTCACCACGGTCAAACCAGTTGAGATAGGATGATGAAATTTGGACAGGTACTAGTTTGAAATCTTAGCTTTGCAATGCCACAAACCGCGATTCCATATCTGCCTTACTTTGGAAGCACTGAGCGTTTTAGTTTTGTCCATGAAAAACCGGATTTTTTGGCACTTTTCCGCAAAAAAAAAAGTGCTCAGAATTCACTTTTATGCACATTTGGGGAGAGCTAGAGAAGCACCGAGTCCAAAAAACCGGGTAACATCGATTTCCGAGACCAAAAAAATTCGACCCAAAAATGGATTCTTTGCAATGCCACAAACTGCGATTCCATATCTGCCTTACTTTCGAAGCACTGGGCATTCAAAAACAAATACTTAGAAATACTTTAAAAGTATAGATATGTGTGTAGTTGGCTTACCTTCTGTAAAACTGTGACATTCAGTAAACATAATTTCTTTAAAACATACAGTCATCTATTCCATATGACCGCAAAAATGAAATGAAATGAAATAAAATATATTTTAATGGTAATACTGCACTCAAAGACAAATGCTTTTGGAAGAATTTCAAACGTATAGATAGATATGTGTAGTTGGCTTACCTTCTGCAAAACTGTGCATTCAGTTAACATTATTTCTTTAAAACATATAGTTTCAAACATCCATTCCATATCACCACAAACATGAAACAAAATGAAATATGTTTTTATAGTAATACTGCAATTAGCAACAGAAGTGTTTTTGCCATGACAGCGCCATCTATTTTTCGATTTATATCCTTAAATAGGGAACGGGACTGTACAGAGCCTGCATTATATGGGAATTCATCCGATCGACTAGAACGCTCTTTCTAAAGTCATTGACAGGGGAACATAGTTAAATTTTTAAAAAAAACATAACATAATTGCCTATTGGTAAGTAGTTTTCATGACTTTTCTGACTTTTCTTTCAAAACCACGCAATTAAGCATTCACTACCAACCATATCACTGTCAATTTAAAAAAAAAATCAATTGAAATTGAATCAAAAAGAACTCCTATCATTCTAATTAGGTGGGTTTCGGATAAAAAAAAATCCTCATCAGACAGCTGGAAATGAATTTAATTAACTTTGCAAAAGTTAGGTGAATAAATGACTTAAATATGATTAAATTGACTTATCTTTTATAAAACTGTATTTGTTCAATACACAGGTTTTCTTCCAAAACAAAAGTTCACAGTGTAATTTTTTTTTATAAGCAGTGGTATGAATCAATCATTCATATTGTACAGTTTGTATGCCCTTTTTTTATCATTCATGGTTTAAGGTCAAATTCGACATAATTTTGTCTTCCCGAATTTGACCTTAAACCATGAAAAAAGGGTATACAAACTGTGATTTCTAGTGGTATTAATCAATCGTTCATGTTGTACAGTTTGTTATAAGGGAATTAAAAGAAGTTTTCGATCTTTTGTATGGATTTTCTTTCATCATTCCCACTTTCTGTCGTCAGTAGTATAACGAACACACATTCAAGACGAATAGCAATAACAATGTGTATGTGCAACTAAAAATATTGATATATCGAATTTATCAGAGTTGATTTTAATCCTTTCGTGTTTCGGATTAAAACCTTCATCAGGACAGCTGTTTAACAAACGTTTTTAATATCATTGAAGTACTGTCTTTGCGTATTTATTGGTAAATCGAATTTTAACGATTATTTTTCTATAAATGTAAGGTTCAAAATAGTAATGTTGGTCTACGAATGTGTTTACTGTGATAAAAATATAAACATGAACATACTCTAGACATTTTCCAGTCAAGAGTTTAGACATTTTCGGATTGGATTTCTGGGCAGTTATTAGTATTAAGAAATAATTGGGAGGAGGGGATATGTAGGGGAAGAGAATTATCAAAGAAGGTTCACAGCACCAATCATTTAAGACAATTCGTAAGAGCTTGATATTGTGAAGATGCAGGGCAACGTCTCGACCCGTATTGACAATGGCTTATTTCATGTTGGTGGCACTTTATTTAAATACAAAAATCCGATTGAATAAATGAATGAATGAATAAATGAATGAAGGAATAAAGAATGACTATGAGTGACTGAATAAATGAATGAAAATGAAATGACAACAATTAGGAAGAATAAGATAAGCACGCTTCGGATTATGAACGAAAAAGTACAGAATGTTTCGGACTTTGCTTTTGTGGAATTGAAAATATTACTGAATTTGTTATAATAGTGAATGAATTCAAGAAAAATTTTATTAGACAAAATTCTTAAAAAAGGTCCAGGGATGTTTTCAATATCTTACCGTTATTAACGTTAAATACACAGAATTCGTTCTGTAACAAAATCATCCTCTTCATCTGGCACGTGCAGAATTGATCAAATGAATCAAGAGATGGTCAAATGGTATAATTTTAATAACAATGTAATCCGTAATCTAGACTAATATTGTGTGTCGCCCATTATCTAAGTCAATTTGTAAAGTCGTTTTTGTTTCATTTGAACAATTTCGAGTAGGAGCCTTTGATATAATTATGGCATCTCGGACTATCTATAAAATAACACAACTAACAACTTTGTAGTATTGTTTTATGAAAATAAAAAAAAGATAAAAATAAAGCCGAATTTGAACTAGAAGAGATGTCCTATGTCAGTTGGTAAAAGTTGGATCGAGGAGTAATTTGATTGCAGATTGTTTTACTGGCTTGTGTGAAATTCCCTTTAAAATGTCAAGACTTTGCACGATAAACGTAACACTTTTCTGATTAAATAATTCCTTATGTTCACTACTGCGCTTAAACTTGTATTCCGAGTACCTCAGATTTTTGACTAACTGCACAAATCCTCAATAGTTCACGTCTTTTTGTCGACATGTTGGACGCTTACAGTTCTAAAAATACTAAGACAGACAAGGTTTATTTCCGTTAGAAAGGGCACTTCACAATGTACGTCTTGCAAATTCCGAGAGACTTGCAGTAATTGCACTAGATAGAGTGCAAAGGGCTGAATACAACACCTGTGTGAACGGAACAAAGTGAGATAGATGGAATTGTCATTAAAGGTACGGAACTCTATTTAAGAAGGTCATAATGATTTATTTAGTTGCGTTCTGGAGCCTTCATGTAATCGGGATTTTCTGGTATTTTCCGCAAACAGTAATGATGAGCTCATCATTTAATTCAAGACAGAGGTCTAAGCAGCAATACAAAGCTTTCCAAGAAATCCCGAGATTGTAATCGGGACTATTGATATTTTCCGCAAACGGATTGGAAAGCTCGACCATGTATTCAAGACAGAGGTCCTTCCGAAAACAACCGAGAAATCCCGAGTAATTTCAAACGGGATTACTGATATATTCCGTTATTGGATAGACAGGCTCGTTAATTCAAGACCGAGGTTTTTCCGATAATTGCCAAGAAAACCCGAATGATGTAATCGGGCTTGCCGTAAACTGACTGAACCTCTGTCCACATTTTTACTGCAATTGCCTAAAATCATGGTTTAACCACGTAAAACTTATCAAAACTGATTTTCTTCAAACTTTATGGTGATCGCCTTAAATGTTCAGCACCTCAGTAAAAAAAATTAAATAGCATTATATCATTCTAACTTTTTGACTACAAATTTGTGACATTGTGATGTATAAATTCAATTAATTTTTTATGTTAACCCGAAATTCAAAATATTTAGGGTGCTTACCAAACTGAATTTTGCCCTAAACCATGCAGAATTATCAGTAGGATTCAACGAACCTTAGAATTCTCGGTCTATAATCAAACCTTTAATCCGACAATTTAGATGAAATCTTTTTAATTACAACCCAAATGGATTCGTCTCGAAGTGTAGGCATGAGAATTCTATTTGTCCATCTTCTGTAGGAACGCACGCCGAAAATAGGTCAGTTGTCTGAAGATCGTGTGTTTTTTTAAGGTTCCGTTTTAACATTTCTATTTCTTAAAATGGATTGTATAAAATATTATGTATATAAATTAATGTGTCTGAGTAGTTGTAGTTTTGATGATTCATGAGTATTTAAGTCGGAAGCGAAGTGGATAGAGCAAACGACCATCATAAAAATAGTTTGTTTCCCCTATTGCACACCCATTTGGTTTCTAAGAAATGTGTTATTTCGTTACATTCGCCAATCGCCCTAAGTGTCTCAGAAAATTAATTTTTTTTTCTAGGGGTGTGGAATTTAACCCCTTACACCCTCGACTTGGAATTTCAACCCCAAGAGTCCTCCCACCTTTTGCTTTTACCCTACGTTCAAGGAGACCGGAGTCGCTACTGTTTGCTTTTGGTCTTTCTAATGAGAAATTGTGTTTTTATATAACAGATGATTGACGAATACGGCCTGTACATAAAAACCTATTTTCTATACATATAGTTCCATTAAAATTGGATATAGTTTAAAATAGTTAAAGTAGTTAAAGTAAACTGACAGGCAAA
This sequence comes from Lottia gigantea, assembly GCF_000327385.1. Taxonomy (NCBI): domain Eukaryota; kingdom Metazoa; phylum Mollusca; class Gastropoda; family Lottiidae; genus Lottia; species Lottia gigantea. Next base: position 119,335 of record NW_008708817.1, on the reverse strand, counting down.
AGAAAGTTTTCACCGACTTCATTTGGCCACACACCAAAGACAAAGGCATATGTGAGATATATGATGATTGATTTATAAACAGAAATCAATTTCCTAGAATTAGAATGAAAATGCATTGTAATACTGATTTTCAATTCTCCGCAATACACAAAGGAAGAGTCAAGGGGTCAAAATTAAAAATTACACAAACCAAAGTTCATCGCGAAAGTTCATAAAGAGATTATTCCATGACAGCAGTGAGGAAAACGTCATTAATAACGAGTTTGGCCACTGTGGGCAAACATGCGCGCAAACACACGCCTCCTCATTGACGTCGTCAGCGGCGGATAACGTCAACAGGAATCCTGTTCCATGAATCCTCCGGATGTAGCGGTAGTCGGCCGGTGTTGTCACCCTCGATCTTCCCGATCTTGGTCGGCCTTGGTTCTGTCCTATCTGTTGAAGCCGGATTATCAAATTGCTCTAGCGCAAGTCTCGGCAGACTTTTGGTGGTTTTTCCCTTACTGAATGCCTATCCTGTCCAATTTCGGTATTTATACCGAAATCGTGCACGTGCATTTGGACCAATGTCTTTGCAATGTTTTTTATGCATGCACGATTTGGAGAGTTGCGTTCTATAAACTGCATTGTGCTCATGATAACGTTGCATTAAGGCAAATGTTTGCTGCTGGGGTTCAAACCTGTACCAGCTTTTTTGCTTTTTATACAACGATTTTTAAAGTGAAAACTTTCTTTTGTCTGTCAGTTTATATGTTCAGAGTTAAATTAAAAATCGGATTTCATGTTTCTAAAAGGTAAAAGATTCTTGTTTTAGTGCTTACGACCAAATAAAATGGGAATGTATTGTAACCTATTCAAAAATGAAACATGAAATGAATGGAGTTTTACGACCTTCTTTCAGGCCCGTAGCTAGCTCGGGGTCCCAGGGGAGGGGGGCAATTTTTTTAAGGGGGGCTCAACTGTATGATTCAAAAAGTCAATAGAAAATGTATATTAAACTTCTTTAATCAAAGTTAAATTGAGTTTTCTCCCTTAGAACATAAATTGTTCTGGAACTGTGGCATTTCTTCTTAGCTTCACAAGACATAGCATCAGTCGATTTTTTTTTCCATAGCACCGATCTGAAGGATGTAGAGCCTGGTATACTGCCAGACGACATTCAAATTTAACCTAGAAAATCAACAAATGCTGACAAAAAAAACATATGCAAAGAAATTAAGATTTTTCCGTCAAAATTTCCTTCATTACACACTTCAGTATCTCCAGTCTCCCCCAGAAAATTGTAGGAAGCCGGAGAATACATCTGAAGCTATTTTGGAAGAGAAAGTAATATATATTTTTTATCTATGACTCCAGGGGTCATGGCAACCATAATTTGAGGGCTCAGCCAAAAAGCTCTGGCCAAAATCATGCAATCTGTCGTTCAGATGTGACATATGAGCCAAAATCCTCCCAAAAAATTGTATTGTGGCGTTGCAAACTTGTTGTGTTACACTGAAAACATCTATTTTTCTCCACTCCACTTTTTAGTCTGACTTGTGTGGTTTATGATGCTATGTGTGTCCCCTTTACGAAGTTTACAAAACAAAAAGTTGGGTCCATTTACCAAACTGCAGTCAGTAAAGCCAAAAAAACAAGTAACATTCTTACAATTATAACAGTCAAAGACATAGCCAATGTAGCTTGAGACCATTCTAATCTAATATTATTGCTGCATGATGGTTCCACACAATCTGACCTTGATACAAATGTCGAAAAACATTTACAGCATTATTTCAATCGTTCCGTAATCAAAGCGATCTTAAATGTCATAACGCGTTATCAATACAATCCAATATCTTGGACAATCTCTAATTTCATTCATTCTCTTTCTTTCATCAGTATATAACTACAAGACTCTCTATATCATCTATCTATATATCTATTGTTTCTATAACTTTAGCATTAACACTCAGTGTAAGTTTGACTGAAAAATAATAATAGAAATCTTTACTAATAGCTCTATACACATTTATTGAACAATAATAATTGGATACATTTTTATTTGAATGTGTTTCTCCAATTGTCCTTCAGAACATAACATAATTAACCCATTACATGTATATGCCTTTATTTGTAAAACATGCTCTGTAAACCGACTTTTAGACTACAATATCAGATGTAATAGTCTCAATAAAAGATTGTAAGATCTCTGTTACGAAAAACAAGAAAGAAAACTGAGTATTTAACTAATACAATACCTGAATACAAACAGCAGCTAGTTGACCTGGACGAAGCTATCTTGACAACCAGATATATTCTCAGTAAAAACTGTTTCATTCATATCAACCCATATCTGAAAATCACAACAGAATTTTACTGCTCATCCTAAATGTTTCATAGCCAGCTTGACTTTTCGCCTTGAAAAACTTCCCTGCTCTGTGGTGTACGAGGGAAATTTTGCCAGGATAGCTCTTACTCTGAAGGGATCCTTAAGGTGTAGCAAACAGGACCTAAGTTGATTACCCAATGAAAAGAACTAAACAATTTTTCCATGCCGATCTACCCTGCATCCGACGATGAGAAATCAAGTCTTAAGTTATGACCCCATTGCTGCAAAAGCAATGAGGTTCAAGGACAGGCTGTAGCACAACTGGTAAGAGCATCAGAAACTTTACATGACGTCATATGTTTGGTAAAGTAGATTTTGGTCAAATGTTATCATCTGAAGGTTTTCCCAAGACCTGCTAATCCATTTGTTATCCTTTCAAAGGATAACTTACTTCTGTTTTACATGCTCTTAGAGATCGTTCCAAATTTCTTGCCCTTCACACCAATCAATCCATCTCGGCAGGACAGGGACGATGAGCTCCCTGCAGGATTTCACCCTGCCTACCCTAAAACTATATTATCTATATCACCAATATCTGCAATAGAAAAAAAAACATTAGATTAACAAGGGCACTTTGAATTTTCTAGTTTGAGGTATATTTTCTAGTTTGAGGTATATTTGCAAATGATGTACAGTTCTAGTACTTCTGAAGCCATTTTTACATTTTTCGATGTCGAATCTCAAACTCAAAAAAGAGACTGTGCGATGAAATCAATTTCAGGTCGGTCAATCAAAACCTAATCAATGCCTCTAAAGATTCCAATCTACATTAGGCTAGCGTTCTGTTATTTAAAAATAATTCCAGATATTTTAAGATTCAAACTTATCTTCTTCACCCTTTTAGATCATAAAAACAATATTATCTGAAACCATACTCCAACACCATTATCTGACACCATATTCTAACACCATTATCTAAAACCAAACTCCAACACCATTATCCGATACTATATTCCAACACAATTATGTGACACCATACACCAACACCATTATCTGACACCATACACTGTTATCTTCTTATCTCAATAAACCAAAAAGTAATCTAATAATAATTAAAATACCATATATATTAAGGGGTCAGTATGCAAGATTTCTAATTTACAAATTAAATCATAAACCATCTTTCTGTTTTTTGGGATTTTACACTGTTGAGTGCTCAGACTGTATCACATATGGTATGGGTATTTTGTCCCATCCGAACATCCCTCGACACAAAAAAACCCATATCTGAAAATCATAAAACATGTAGAAAAAAGGCTAAAAATAATACTTAACCTCAAGACCAAGTTCCAGAAAGAATGCCAATCCCACATATCCACAAGCCAACAGAGAATCTTTTATTTCTTGATTATAAAAATACCAATTACTGAAATAGAAAAACATCATTACACTCCCCCTTCCCCAATTGAAATAGAAACTAACCAAACTTCTAAACCTACCAGTATGATCCAAAAAAACTAAAACCAACACAACTAAACAAAAGTCATGGACAAAACAGCACACACCTGAACAAACTACAGCAGAAAGCCAAAACAAAAAAAAGCAGACACCCAAAAAACAAAAAATGAAAACTATTAATCTTTCCACCATTATCTGAAAAAAAAAATATAAAAAAAATTACCTCAAAAATATTGAAAAAGTGCCATGGTTGGCTTTATCAGCTGGCAGGAAGCAGCTGTGGCTCCGTGAGTTTGATGTTTGTCTGCTTCACTTTCAGAAAGGTTGAGGCAATACCTTTGAAGTTCTCAACCCCTGTCAATGATGTCAAGTCAGATGCGTCGGTATGAAAAAGGGTCTAGAGACAATAAACTAAGGCTCTGTGTGCTAAAGCTGTTCACATCCTTGACTGGTGGAAATTTAAATCCTTATATCCTTAAGAATTTCCCTCATTTAACACAATTGCAAGTATGACGCCATTTCATTTCTATAGGCTGGTAAAATGAAAATATTTAGATGACATACCTGCGGTTTCTTTATCTGCATGCATGCTTCTTCTCATCTGATAACCCTCCCTTCATCTATACTCCCATAACCTGAAAAGATAACTTTGACTTCAACTACCAACTTTGACCCCTGAACTCGAACACTAACTTTGACCTTTGAACTCAAATATAAACTTTGACCCTTGAGCTCATATATCAACTTTGACCCTTGACCTCAACCACCATCCTTGACCTTTGACCTCAACCACCATCCTTGCCCTTTGACCCCAACAACTATCATTGACCTTTGATCCCAACCACCATCTTTGACATTAGACCTCATACACTCACTTTGACCGTAACTGCCAACTTTGACCTGAACTTCCAAAGCTGTACATAGCAAAATACCCCAAATCAAAATACAGACATACGAACAAATACAGCTGAATAAAGAAGAAATGAAAGCCATTAAGCAAACATCGAAATAATTGCTGATGGTCTTTGTATCATGGCAATTCTTGTTGAAAGGTAGTGGAAAGGTAATCTATGATTGACTGGTATCTAGTAAAAGGTGCAGAAACACCAAATGGAAGCAGAAATACGTGGACCGTTTCTCAAAAAATCTTACAATAGAAATCTATCGTAAGTGTGGAATTTTACACTGAAAAATACCATACTTAGACAAATATTGATTGAGATTTTTTTGATAAACATGGCCGAGAACTCGGTTGCAGAAAGATTAGTTAGCCTACTGATAGATAGAAAGAAAGATTTTTTACAAGGACAGCTTAGGTTCACAAGATCCTGTCTAACAGCTGTTCCTTGACCAAATTTCTTGGCAATGATTTTACTCAGATTATCCATACCCATTTACAGCTGAGTCAAATAGAATACTGAGGAAAGATGACTTATTCTAGCGCAAGGAAAAAGTCAATTCTAAAGGCACCAGTAAAAACCAGTCGCTGAAAGCAGAACTAATAATGCAGAAACACCAAATCAATGCAAAAACACCTAATCAATGCAGAAACACCTCATCAATGCAGAAAAACCAAATGCAGAAACACCATCTTCTTGTGAGCTCTTCAGCTGAAATAAAAAAGGAATTATGTAAATAAGCCATAGCTCAAATATTCATTAGTCAACGCAACTACTTATTTTAACGCAACTTGTTTTTTTTTCAAAGAAATATTTCCTCTTAAAATAAACAGCAGATAAATGCATTGGTAATTATTACTCTATGTAATTATTGAACAACATTCATAGATTTTCCTATGGCATCTTGCTAATATCACTTTTTTGGATTCCAACTTTGAAGCGACAACATCTGAACAAAAGCCAGTATTTCTTGGCAATTTCCAAAAGACCCACTTTGCACTTTGGGGAGACTAACAAAGAAGCACCGAGTTAGAAAAACCGGGTTGCATCTATTTTCAAGTTCTAAACTTTCACTCCACTGATGAATGCATACATTATAGGCTAAATTTGAGAATTTAATTTTTATGTTCATTCTAAAAGGTAGTATTCCTTTGAAACTAAGTCATTACTGATGTGCATATGCGGGCACAGCCTTGAATGGTAGAAGAACTAAATGCAAGATTTTCATTTTGGAAAATGCCAGTCAATCATATAACCATAATTATAATTCAGTTGTAGAAGAGCCAAGTCAGCTTTGTACAAAACACAAGGCAATATTATGAAATAAGCACACTACTTTGATAAACTAATTAAATACATGGCAATCAACTTTTCAGCACGGTTTACATGTGCCATCATCAGATGAAATAATGATGGAAAAAAAACATAACAAAATGTATAAATGGTAACCATGTTCTCTTATTTAGACTTCTCAGTATTACTTTTATTACCCTTTACACTGTTAATCTCTTTATCATTCTTAGTTGTAATATGTTTTGTTAGGTTTTTTATTCTGATGACAACACATTGTTTGAAACGTTTAATCTGTTTAATTAGTTTATTAAAGAAATATGTTAAATCCATAATATTGCCTTGTTCTGTTATATGTACGCCTCATTTCCAAATGTCGTTTAAGTATTATGTTTTCATTTCAAAATTTAAGATGACAATGTTCACTAAGTCCCTTGTAACATACCCATGGCTTTTCATCTGTAGACTTGGTTCTTATTATTGAGTATTCGTTGGAGGTCCCTCTTTTCATCTGTTGATCTTTTTATCAGCATTCTTCACATGTTATTCATACTTCTTTCTGTTCTTCATCTGTTCTGTAGGCGCCGCTTCATCTGTTCTCTTCTGTTCCTCTTCATCTGTTCCTCTTCATCTGTGGATAAGAGGTCTGAAAAGTCATACAGGCCATGACCTCAGAACACTCCTATTGTGGCAGTGCTATTACGGGTAGGTAAATTACCAGACGATTTACCTTTTCTAACCTGAAAAATATAAATACATAATTGCAAATGATTAGATGACTACCATTTTAAGTAATTTTTTAAAAACAATGTGTGAGAGACTATGTAATACCTTTAAAGTAGAGATCACAATTTGGCGTCATCATTCTATAGGGGCTTGATTGACTGATTACTCATATAAATACCATGTATTTGTTTATTTTTGAACAAAAATATCATGATTCACAAAACTGTATCAGAGTGTGGCAAGATATTTCAAATTAAGAATATCAAAATGGTTTAAAATTACAGATTAAATACTTCTAAAACAAACTTGCCTTGCGAGCTTCTGTGCCACACCATAAGCACTTGACTTCTGTATAATGAAGCTCTATCTGTTTACACCTAAAATTAAAAATTTACAACTTAATTATTTGATATGGCACAAATGAAATAATTCAACAAATACATAAATCCAAACAGTTGATGGATTCTATGGAACAGTCCGTTACTCAGTAACAAGCGTATTAGAGCTTCGGAAACTTTACAGGAGACTTGTTTAGTTAAGTCCAAACAATGGTGGTCATGAGATCAATTTCAATAGATCTGACCGAAGACCAGCTAGTAGAATCTTATGATAATATACAAAGGTGAATGTAAAGACACATATAAAAATTTGGGTTTGTGTTGTAAGGTTTTCCAAAATATAATCTTATGTTGCTAAATGTAATATTTACAGTGTGTTTATAATGACTTGGATAGCAACATCATATCCAAGATAGCTATTAAAATATCCTTACCTGGCTTCGTTACAAGAGTCGCCTTTAGGACATTTGTGCTCCACCATAACCATATTGACCTCCAAATGTAATGTCCTGTTGAAGCTAAAGACCAGCCCCTTTGTTCTTGGAACCCTAAAAGTAATGATTCTCATTTTAAAGGTAGGTTTGGAAAGTTATGTGCAAATATTAATAAATACTTTAGACTACAGATTAGAGGAATATATCTATTGCCTTATCTGGAAGTTTTAAGCAAAGAAATCTTTCTGTTAATTCTTCAACATTAAAGTTATCTAAAAATAGCCTGGTAAGGAAAATCTTGAAAACTACCTCTTTAATTATGTATATCAAATGTGAATAACATCATTTGGCCAATATCTCTTCTCATGGACAATCAATTTTCAAAGGTCACTCTTGAATTGATTAGTTTTAAGCTCTTGCGTCCGAGACTAAATGACTTTTTGAATCAAAGCTTTTTACTGTGGTATCTGTCATTAGCCAGGCAAGTCATGCCTCTTGTAACACCCCCTGCCAATGGAATTATCAAATATGCACCCATTTCAGAGAGAAAGATCCCATGGTAGTTTTTGCTTTTTCATTCCACAGCAGGGGGTTTGTTCTTGAAATCGATTTTAAGAGATAAATCAGATGATTGGAACACCAAAATCATCGTAAGTTCAGTTCTCAAGATTAATGCTCCAGTACAGCTTCAAGGGATACAGAAAATGAACAAGAATTTTTCAGGCTGGGTTTCACAAAATTTCACTGAACAGGAATTGTGATTTAAATTGAAATATGTAGGTAGGTACTGACCGTGCTATGTTGATCATCTAACTGTAAGTGGTGTATGTCAAACCCAATAGTAAAGACCGCTATCGAGTTCCCGCCGACGGCTGAAAAAAACAAAAGACAAACACTGTATTGAGTCAAAATACCATATAATTTTGTATTTGAGGACATATTCTATTTATTTCTGGTTTATTGGGCATGGATATTGAGCCATGGAATATTGAATCCACTGAATTTTTGCAAATTGATATATATTTCTGAAAATTCACACAGCTAATAACATCATGGTACTATAATTTCCAAACATCACGATCTATGATAAACTTACAAAAAATGGGTGGAGGAATCGCCCAATCTGTTCCTCTTCATCTGTTGCTCTTCATCTGTTCCTCTTCATCTGTGGATAGAAGGTCTGAAAAGTCATACAGGCAATGACCTCAGAACACTCCTATTGTGGCAGTGCTATTGCGGGTAGGTAAATTACCAGACGATTTGCCCTTTCTAACCTGAAAAATATAAATACATAATTGCAAATAATTAGATGACTACCATTTTAAGTAATTTTTTTAAAAACAAAAACAATGTGTGAGAGACCCTTAAATTAGAGATCACAATTTGGCGTCATCATTCTATAGGGTCTTTATTGGCTGATTACTCATATAAATACCATGTATTTGTTTATTTTTGAACAAAAATATCACGATTCACAAAACTGTATCATAGTGTTGCAAGATATTTCAAATTAAGAATATCAAAATGGTTTAAAATTACAGATTAAATACTTCTCAAACAAACTTGCCTTGCGAGCTTCTGTGCCACACCATAAGCACTTGACTTCTATATAATGAAGCTCTATCTGTTAACACCTAAAATTAAAAATATACAACTTAATTCTTTGATATGGCACAAATGAAATAATTCAACAAATACATAAATCCAAACAGTTGATGGATTCTATGGAACAGTCTGTTACTCAGTAACAAGCGTATTAGAGCTTCGGAAACTTTACAGGAGACTTGTTTAGTTAAGTCCAAACAATGGTGGTCATGAGATCAATTTCAATAGATCTGACCGAAGACCAGCGAGAAGAATCTTATGATAATATACAAAGGTGAATGTAAGGACACATATAAAAACTTGGGTGTGTGTTGTAAGGTTTTTCAAAAAATAATCTTATGTTGCTAAATGTAACATTTATAGTGTGTTTATAATGACACGGATAGCAACATCATATCCAAGATAGCTATTAAAATATCCTTACCTGACTTCGTTCCAAGAGTCGCCTTTAGGACACTTGTGCTCCACCATAACCGTATTGACCTCCAAAAGTAATGTCCTGTTGAAGCTAAAGACTAGCCCCTTTGTTCTTGGAACCCTAAAAGTAATGATTATTATTTTTAAAGTAGGTTTGGATAGTTACGTGCAAATAGTAATCAATACTTTAGACCACAGATTAGAGGAATTTATCTATTGCCTTATCTGGAAGTTTAAAACAAAAAAATCTTTCTGGTAATTCTTTAACATTAAAGCTATCTAAAAGTAACCTGGTAAGGAAAATCTTGAAAACTACCTCTTTAATTATGTATATCAAATGTGAATAACATCATTTGGCCAATATCTCTGCTCATGGACAATCAATTTTCAAAGGTCACTCTTGAATTGATTAGTTTTAAGCTCTTGCGTCCGAGACTAAATTGCTTTTTGAATTAAAGCTTTTTACTGTGGTATCTGTCATTAGCCAGGCAAGTCATGCCTCTTGTAACACCCCTCTGCCAAGGAATTATCAAATATGCACCCATTTCAGAGAGAAAGATCCCATGGTAGTTTTTGCTTTTTCATTCCACAGCAGGGGGCTTGTTCTTGCAATCAATTTTAAGAGATCAATCAGATGACTGGAACACCAAAATCATCGTAAGTTCAGTTTTCAAGATTAATGCTCCAGTGCACCTTCAAGGGATACAGAAAATGAACAAGAATTTTTCAGGCTGGGTTTCACAAAATTTCACAGAACAGGAATTGTGATTTAAATTGAAATATGTAGGTAGGTACTGACCGTGCTATGTTGATCATCTAACTGTAAGTGGTGTATGTCAAACCCAATAGTAAAGACCGCTATCGAGTTCCCGCCGACGGCTGAAAAAAAAACAAAAGACAAACATTGTATTGAGTCAAAATACCATATAATTTTGTATCTGAGGACATATTCTGGACTGAATCCACTGAATTATTGCAAATGATATATATTTCTGAAAATTCACACAGCTAATAATATCATGGTACTATAATTTCAAAACATCACGATCTATGATAAACTTACAAAAAATGGGTGGAGGAATCGCCCAATCTGTTCCTCTTCATCTGTTCCTCTTCATCTGTTCTTCATCTGTTCCTCTTCATCTGTGAATAGGAGGTCTGAAGAGTCATACAGGCCATGACCTCAGAACACTCCTATTGTGGCAGTGCTATTGCGGGAAGGTAAATTACCAGACGATTTACCTTTTCTAACCTAAATATCAGACACAAAATATACTTAATTTTTTCTTTAAAGTCAAGCACAAATAAATATTGTCAATCTTCATAAATAAAAAATTTCATTGAATGAAGATATTCATTCAGTTTTGTTGACCGGTCAAACAGCTTATTTGGTTTGGTTTAATTCTAAAGACCTTGGCCACTCTAACCCTTCTTTAATTTTTCTTTTATATTTCTCCTTGTACTGATAAGTCAATGGTACCAAGTGACATCTAGGTGATATTTAAAGTTGACACAGCTTTGATTTTGGAAGAAGAAGCAGGTGTGGCATCATAAGTTTATAAACCTTAAAGAAGATTTGAGCTCACAGCACCTTATTGCAGTTTACACAGTTACCCAGTTGTTATCCCCTTCAAGCATAAATTTCTTTTAGCTAGGCAAAGGATCGAGGAGTCTAAATGGTCAGGGATAAGAATAGCTTTACGCATTACACACTTGCCTTGCGAACTTCTGTGCCACACCATAAGCACTTTAATTCCATGTAGTGAAGCTCTATCTGTTTACACCTAAAATTATAAATATTTCAAACATATCAATACCAAGTTTATAAAAATGTTGTCATTTTTTTTGAATTAAGGACAATTCAAAAACAGTTCATACAACAGCAGATTTACCAACAATAAAAGGGATTGTGTCAAGATATTGGGGAACAACAAAAGTCTGATTGAAAATTGAAATTGTGCAAATTGATTCTATCAGTCTTCCCGATACCTATGAAAATTTTTTAAAATCCCTATAAAACATTCTAAGTTTTAAATAATTCAATTCAAAATTTGTTACCTTTGGCCACATATGAAAGCCACTTTTTAGCTTGAAAACTAAAATGGTGCAAATAGACACACATTATAAAATCCTGGAAATCCTTTTCACATTCCTTTCTTACTTTGAAAAATACAGTTTAAACAATTTGACTCGTATTGCTATATAATACCATATGAAATATTTCAAATATCCTTACCTAGCTTTGTTCCAAGAGTCGCCTTTGGGACATTTGTGCTCCACCATAACCTAATTGACCTAATGTCCTGTTGTAGCCAAAGACCAGCTACTTTGTTCTTGGAACCCTGGAAGAGCAACAACAGGAATTTTTATTTTATTTCGGGGGTTGATTTTGGTCTTGAATATATGCAAATAGTCTTCAGAAGTGCTAGATATGTATGCATATTCCTTCAAAAATAGCTGGGCATTTCTTTTTCTATATATTTCTTTTCAATAAATGGCAATCATCTTTCTAACACAGATCATTCTGGACATACATGGATTTCAATAGTCATTAACCTGCTTTTTTTAGATTTTGAACTGTCAAAGGATTTTTAACATACACAGTCTGTAGCACACCGGTTTACTGTCACATCCAAACGACTAGAATCTTTCTCCATGTCCGCCCCTGCCTCCATTAACAAGGGGAAATCAGGTTTTACAGTATAAAGCTCAATTAATAGATACTGTAATTAATCAAAGAAAGCTTTCCTGACAAGGTAATATATGACCACTGGCAGCTTTATTTTCAAATTAAAATATTTCGAAAAATAGTAACAATCACCGTGTCAATATTCAACAATTCGTCATACATTTTTTCTGCACTATTTTGTCTTTCAAATATTGATAATTTGGTATAAATCTGTTCTCTTAAGTAATTACAAGCTACAATTGAACACTTCGAACACAAGGGCAATAACTCATATTTTTGATCTTCAATAGTGTCAATCCATGAAAGATAATAAAAACACCAAGTTTTCAAAATCCATCAAGAATCGTGCCTTCTGAAGTTTTCACAGACTGATAGACATTTGTGACGCCAAAGTGGAATTTATAAAACTTTGTATACTAACCGTGCTACGTTGATCATCTAACTGTGTGTGGTGTATGTCAAACCCAATAGTAAAGACAGCTATTGAGTTCCCGCAGACCTAACGGCTGAAAATAAACATTTTAATTCAATTAAAGCAGGTGTCAATAGTTGGATAGCTGGATATATCAAGTTTTTATGAGTCTGACACCATTGAACCTTTGATACAGAAGACAGTTGCCATAAGTTTAGATTTGTCAAGTGCTTAAGAGTTTGGTATCATTGAACCTTTGATACAATAGCCTGTTGCCAGAAGTCGTAAATTAATCAAGTTTGTACGAGTCCGACATCATTGGACCTTTCGTACAGTAGACCGTTACTCTTGTCACCATGTTTGGTGGTATTCGACTTATCAAGTGTTCACAAGTCAGATATCATTGAGCCTTTGATACAGTAACCTGCTTGTCACTATGTTTCATTCATTCATTTCCTTCATATGTTCAATAATCCAATCTTAATCTTTCCCCTTTATTCATTTATTATCCAAAAACCAGCTGGTAAGAGGATCCTAGTTTACATAGTTGAAATCCTTGGCAAAGATAGCTTGCCAGACATAGAAACATAAACCAAAATCTATAGAAATGTATCCCATAACGTATCTGAAAATTTTAACTGAAAAAATCCAGGGGTTAACTTTTAACACCAAAGCTTTACCTAAAAGTTTATGTAAACTTTTAAAGTTTGTTATCACTTTTGCAAGCTGTTAGACAACTACTGTACGAATTTGAATAAAATAAATGCATAATTGTAGAGAAATATATCTCCATATTTTCTAAAGATTTTAACTGAATATAACGAGCCATTATAAAGACGATCACCGAAACTAGGTCAAACTGCTTAATTAACAATTAGTACTCTGTTTTAAATTAACCCTTTTAAAACAAATTCAGTTTGATCAAGTAGATACACAGATAAAATTAGCATATTTTAGAATATTTTCAGGTATAATTTACGATGTTTTTGATAATGAAAATGTTTTACAAAAAAAGCGAAATTCCCCTTGAAGATGTTCATAATGACAAAGATATCATCAAATCAAGGGCAATAATACTTAATTAGAACATCCTATTTCAAGGATGACCAAACACCCACAGAGCAAATGTGTTTAATAGTTAGATTCAATTAAGAGCAGCATAAATCATAATGGTTAATCTGTCAAGATTCCAAACGTGCATTGCAAAAACAATCATTTCCTTACTCAAGAACCTCAATTCCAATGATCACCCCAAGTTGAAATCGATTTAAAATTGTAGCTTCTATTGTGCTCACAAACAGATTTTGACGTGTCTTTTTTAATAAGTCAGGGGCAATAACTCGAAAACCTTCAAACAAGAAAAAAAAATCAAATTCAAACTAGTCCAAGATCTCAACAATATAAATCATCACACCAAGTTTCATTTCAATCAGATAAAAGTCTTTATCCTGTTCACAAGAAAAGTTGACAAATAATGGAAGAAATAATAAAACTTGACAGCAAATACCATCAAAAAAGAATAATAACTCGTATTAAATATTTTCTGAAAATATCTGATTTTCACTGTTTTTTAATATTGTTCATCCTAGGAGGATAAAGATTTCACTAAGTTTCATCTGAATACGCCCGGAATTGTGCCTTCTTGAGTGTTTACAAGCAAAAAAATTCAAAGTGTTTTCAAAAACAAGTGCATAAACCCATATAATATTTTTTTCCAAAATTTCCAGAGCAGAGCTGTCTTCATTCAGGTTATCTAGCTCACAACCATACAGGCTTATTGTCGACTTTCTCCGATTTCCATTCAACCGGATTATTAGGCCAACTTTCGATTTCTTCATTAGAGCTGTCAACAGCTATGTAATTCACACTAGCAACGTTGATACTAATTCTTCATCACTTCGATGCATCATCGCTGCCTTCACTTGAGTCACCCTTCTCTTCTGACGACGATCCAGAGTCTACTTAACTTATTTCTAGTCTTATTTTTATCCAAACTGAATTTTCGTTTGTTACTTGACACCATGATGGAAAGGGAGAAAACTGTCTCTTACATCCGCAAATTCATTATGGCTCATAGGCCTAAACAAAACATTAGGATCTTCTGGAGTAAGCTTATGGAATGGAAAGACTCAAACCAACAACACCAAGTGGTGAAAACTAAAATTTTAAATAGACTAGACCATAGACAACCTTTTCAAAATAGCATCAAATCAAACTAAATTTTTTATCCCTTCAGTATGGTAGCATGAAAAGCTGAAATATTCATAATATCCAAATTGACTTTGTTATGGACATGTCAGAAAAAATCAAAACTCAAACATATGCCTTAGTTTAGGAATTATGCCATATGAGCATTAGGCCTATTACTGAAAGTGAACAAAACATCCAAAAGAAATTATTTACAACCACAATTGCATAATTACAGTCGAGTACCGGTAAACTAATTTCCTGCTTACCTACTTTTCTTGAATCTCCACGGAAATGATTAATAATTTACATGTGACCTCTGCATTTGCTTTTTTTGATAAACATGGGTTGTCTGCACACTGTCAGCTAGTAGAATGAATCCAGTAGTTTCAAGCAAATGTATTAATGTATACTTTGACATAAACAAAATGGCGGATTTCAGTTATTACCAAATATCACAATTTTTCCGCCGAATTTCCACCAACGACGTCACGTGAAAAAATTCTATGGAACACAATGTGGATCAAATTCTTATGTAGTTTCAATGACTTTTAGCAATAAATCACTCTTACGTTTTACTAATCTTATATTTTGTCAGTCACTAATTTTTTTTTAAATCATTGTCCTTTGAAGGAACTGTCATCAGTTATAATAAATTCCTATTAAAGATAAATACTAAGAAACGTTAATTATACCACTGGGTATCCATATAACAGGTTTTTCTCGACTTATTTATAGATCAAATATTGTACATGAAAATAGGTGACGCATTTTGCCGCCATTGTCGAGTTGGTTACTCATGAAATATGGGCCAAAGTGATTCATAAAGAAAATTGAAACAAACTAATTTAAATTATTTTGTAGAATATCTGAGGAAACTTCTAAGACATAAACCAAAAATTTGCGTTTTTTAACTTTGACAAAATTCGGTGTTGAATCCTTATATGCATGCATAGACCTAGCCTATAGGTTAAATACCAC
Organism: Lottia gigantea; assembly: GCF_000327385.1. NCBI lineage: Eukaryota > Metazoa > Mollusca > Gastropoda > Lottiidae > Lottia > Lottia gigantea. Next base: position 103,588 of record NW_008708817.1, on the reverse strand, counting down.
TGTAGGCCTATATCACCCAAATCTTGTTCATTTCCTTCCAATGAGACCGTAGAGGCATTCAATTTTAAATGTTTCCCCAAAGCTGAAATTTACAGGGCATAGTAGGCTACTCACTTATATTCATGAGGGGAAATAACTTAATTCAGCCTAATTTCTTACCCTAATAAAGAGTGAGCATTATTATTACAGTCGAGTAACCTAATTTCGTGGAAGCCTATTATTCGTGGATTTCCGGAAAGGATTAATAATTTACATGAGCGACCTTGTGTGACCTCCGCATTAATAAACATGGGTTTTCTCTACAATATCAGCTAGTAGAATGAATCCAGTAGTTTCAAGCAAGGTAAAATGTATAAATGTATATTTTGACAAATACAAAATGGCGGATTTCACTTATTACCAAACGTCACCATTTTTTATCGGCCCAATTTCCTTATAATCCCAAGCGGTAATCGGAATTCCAAGTGTCGTCTGCTAGAATGTAGTCCAACGAATGAAGTCACGTGATCCACTAGCGGATTCCGTGTCAGCAGAAAATTTCTATCGAACACAAAGTGGACCATATTCTTATGGTGTTTCAGTGACTTAGCAATAAATGACGCTACGTATTATATTTTGTCAGTCTCTATTCTTTTTTAAATCGTGGTTCTTTGAAGGAATTGTCACTAGTTATAATGAATTGATATTGAAGATAAATATTAAGAGAAGTTAATTATACCACCCGGTATCCATACAACGTGTTTTTCTAGACTTGTTTATAGATCAAACATTGTACACGAAAATAGGTGACGCATTCTGCCGCCGTTGCGGAGTTGGTTGCTCATGAAATATGGGTCAAAGTGAAAATCGAAATAAACCAATTTTAATTATTTTGTAGAATATCTGAGGAAACATCTAAGACATAAATTTTTTTTTTCGTTTTTTTAACTTTGACGAAATTTGGTGTTGAATCCTTATATCCACGAAAATAGGTTACATCACTGTATTATTATTATTACCTTCATGTTACCTTCATGTCATACGATAAAGTCAAATTCTACACGCGATAGTTTGGATATTTTTCACATAACAAGAACTGTCAACAATTATTCCTATTTGAACATGAACATGGATAGTTAGTAAACAATCTGATATAGAATTAAGATAAATAACACCGATTATTTACCTGTGGAGAGAGAAATAAAACAGTAAATTCCAAGAAAAGTTCTATTTTTTTTTTTAAATCAGAAGAAACTGAATGAGTCTCCTAAGCAGAAGAGTAATTATCTCCCTTTACTAGCATACACAGTCTAACCACAATGCTTCAGATCACAGTTAATTCATCTCTTGTATACGGTTATTTAAGTCACTCTTGACCTTCGAAACCGGTGGGTGTAATGGTCTGAACGAATTTTCAGAATTGACCTCATACAAAAATACATAGAAATCTAAAATAGAATTCCGATAAAGTTGGTAATAAGAGATGAATATTTTTCTTCAACTGCACTAGTTTTAGATTGGAAGAGGTCATCACTCGCCGCTCACAATTATAATTACAAGTACATATCTCTTATTCATGACATGTGATGAAAAGTAGGACGTAAAACTCCATTCACACTTCATTTCATTTCATTTCTAATTCATGATAACTGTCAAAGTTTCTGTTCGTTTGAATTTAACTTTTTTTTAAAAGAATGCATTGTTTATTGTTGTATACAAATATTCCCCAATTTTCATTTAATTAATTCATACTTTTTAATCTAAAACTGCACGAAGCCGTAGTAAACAGAAGTGAGAGTTTAGCAACTTAGCTAATTAGGAGTTACAGTGACTGTGCCAGCCTCCCAAAGTACAAATAGGGAAAAGACTGACTACATGGGCATTGAAGGTGGCTATGCCACTGAGCGACTGGAGATTCAACCAAGCTGTCACAGTAATCACAACGACTTGCTCAATACGATAGGCCTAACATATTCATCGATCGAACCTCAAACCTGTCAAAGGCATCAAGAATCTACCTATACAAATCCTCAAAACCATCAAATCCAACCTGTTCAAGTTTTGTGAAAATCAGACAGAAACAGTTGTCTCGCTGTGATAGATCTTTGTGAAAATACAAAAGTCAAGACTATTTTTTCAAGAATAACAACTCAGGTTCTTGTCAACTTACTGGTCCTTGGTCAAACCTCACTGTCTATTCATATTTACAGAAAGGTTGACAAGAATCAAGTCTTAAAAATCATCAGTATTGTTTTTTCCATTTTAAAATACAGCCATCATTTGTTTGAGGGAAAACCAATGAAGTCAAGATTCCAACACTCTAAAGAATGAAGTACAGTCCTCACAATGTTTGAAATTTGAGATCTTGCTAAACAATATTTTAAGGATTCCATTTAGTACCATTTGTTAGATTTGTAACATTTACGCCAAGATTCCAAAACTGTGACTAAATGAGCTACAAACAGTCTAAAATGTGTGTAAGACCAACTTACCAAAAATGGGTGGAGGATTCGCCCTACATCTTCATCTGTTCCTCTTCATCTGTTCTTCATCTGTTCCTCTTCATCTGTTGGCGCGCGCCGCTTCTTCTGTTCTTCATCTGTGAGTAGGAGGATCTGTAGGGTCATACAGGCCATGACCCCGGAACACTCCTATTGTGGCAGTGCTATAGTGGGTAGGTAAATTACCAGACGATTTACCCTTTCTAACCTGAAATGGATTGAAACCAAAATAGTAACGAACCTTCACATCACAGATCTGTTGCCATAACAAGGAAACAACTAGCTGTCGCCAACACATCAGTGTTCTTCAGCCACGTTTCAACAAAATAATTTCCAAACACCGAAACTTGCTAGTACTTATCATTCTAGAATGTTCACAAAGAACATTGACTTACAATATAGATATAGTTCACTTCATTGTGTAAAATACAAGTTGAAGATACGTTTCATTTCAAGCGTGTTTGTAAAACGGATATAAATATGTGCCATATATGTACATTTACATTACATTAGATTTTACTAATTATGTTCATCGACTGCTAAACAACTTTTAATTTCCATTTAAAAATATATAAATTACTAATTATTATATAAACCCTGTCGTGTTAAATATCACTTCTACAAAATTTGTAGATAAACTCGTACTTTATCCTAAACAATTATCATATTGTTATCTATCACTTTATTTATATCAGATGAATGCTTCTATTCGCAATTTTATGTTGATTACATACATGTACTGGATTGATGTTATAACTAATGTAACTACGGTCCATACATCTGTTTATATAATAGTATAACTTTTTCGAGAACTAAATATTGATAATATTTAGATAAATCTTAAAGAAAATTATTTGAAACTTTATGAAATTATGCAAATTTATACTATGTAAATACATTTTGTGTTTTTCAGAAAATAGAAGCAAAAGAGAATCTTTCAACGATAACTTGTAATAAAATCATGAACTGTTATTTTTATTGCATCCCACCATTTCTAGGGCAACCTGGACTTTTCCGATACTCAGCGGAACAAATTCGCAAAAAGTGTAGGTGTATCAGAAAAGTGTAGGTGTATCACAAAAAGTGGAGGTGTATCGGATAATAACCTACACTAAAGATTAAAGGATCGAGAAAAAATGTATTTAAGAATGGAATACCATCCAGTCTTAATTCAGAGTTCCCTAAAAGTGTACTTTTCAAGCGATACCGAGTTGTCATAACCTGGATTGAAAACATGGAATAAGGTGACGTTTTACGTTTTTCGTTTCTGCATCTGATAGGGCTAATGAGAACATACAACAACATGTAGTGTGTAATGTAATTTTGTCAGGGAAGTAGTACATGTTTTCCATGTTCAACAGTCGACAGATCTTTTGGATGCACAACCTGTAGCACACTAAGCCACCAAGCGTCCCTCGTCATGTTTTAACCATTTGACATTATGCATTATATGCCAGAACAGGCGTTAACAGAATTTCTAAAATATGATGATTTGAAACTTACACGAGGAGCTTCCATGCCACACCATAAGCACTTTATTCATATATATTGAAGCTCTATCTGTATACACCTAAAATTAGAAAAATTAAACAGAACCTCAAAAATCATGTCGTTTCAGGCTATGCGATCTAAATTTAACAAAATACTTTCACTGTTGAAATAGTATTTAATACGTTTTTTATTTTATCACAGAACACATACTGTACATTTTCACCCTAATTAATCTTGACAGTCCGCAATTAGATATTTTGTTGCAATCAACATCATGACCGCCTTGTTTCGTGAATAGTTTATCAAGTAATAGTCTGACACCTGTTGATTTCTACCTAGTTTTAATAGAGCCAATTCAGAAAAAAATTAGGAGGTTTTCTCATTGCCATTTTCAAGGTGTTTTCATCTGAAACCAATCTAGAACTGATCCCCATACTTGGCATTTCATTATCTATGTTTCAAGTTGCGAAACACACTTGCGTGATAATTCCTCCCATAAAAAGCG
>NW_008708817.1:73330-74432 GCF_000327385.1 Lottia gigantea | reverse complement strand
TTTCACAACACTCTTTAGATCCTCCAACAAAATCAACCTCATCTTCTCCTTCTGAATCACTGTGACTTCTTCCATATTTTGATATTTCAGTCTATAATCAAAATGTGAAAACACCGTAGTTAAAGAGATATATTTATTTAAATATATATTATCCACTGATAGAGATGTATCACCTTTAAGATTGAAATCTGATATCCGAATCTTCTGCAATCCACAAAAACGAGCAGTGGAATTTAACACTGTCATCACTGCAAGGCCATTTCCTTGGGCACTGTGGCTGATTATCTCCTCAAATAGGTTATATCTTCACAAAAGAATGGCACAAATTGATGTTATCAGTGTCCTTGATACACATAACCTATTTAAAAAACTATTTACTATCCCTTTAACACAAAAGTTTAGGAGATAATATAATGCAAAAGTGCTTACCTTCTGTGCATGGCTTACATGAGCATCAGCTACTTTTAGGTTATGAAACATTTTCTTATAAACATTTCTTCTTTGAACAGGGGCTGATTCTCTCCTGAAAAACAATTTTGGTATATTCCTTATTTTACAAAGTTTCCCAAAAACTAAAGCCTTGTATAAAACTGTGCCGAAAACTACCTAACTACCTTACTACATGCAAAGTTAGGGTTGTTTTTTTTTTGCCTGTCAAATTATACACAGACTTGTAGTTGACAAGCAAAGGCAGACAGACAAAGCCTGTTAAATTATATACAGACTTGGTAGTTGACAAGCAAAGGCAGACGGACAAAGCCTGTTAAATTATATACAGACTTGTAGTTGACAAGCAAAAGGCAGACGGACAAAGATGACAAGCTGTATGCAACAAATTATCAAATCAATGTATAAAAAAACAAACAAAAAATTGAGTCTTACGTGTTTCTCCAGGCAAGTCTATGACTCATAAAAGCCACACCACGTGATTGTGTGTATTCCCCTTGTAGTGCCAAATCGGCACAAGTCTTAGCAGTATGAACTCCAAGGACTTCTAAATTAATATCTAAATATACAAAGAAATGTTTATCAGTAAGTTACATTTTGAGAAATGATTTAAAAAAAAAATTGTATTGTAATTCTGTTAAATGTGCTGGATGTT
>NW_008708817.1:0-73280 GCF_000327385.1 Lottia gigantea | reverse complement strand
TATGCTAACTGATCCGGCTCATCTTGATTGAATAAAGGTGATGTGATTTGCTTATCTAACCCCTGATCCTTCAAGTCCTTATTCCCATCAATGATTTAAATCAATTCTCAACCAGATTCATTGGAAAATTGTGAAAGAGGTGATTTTGTATAGCTATACCATACGAGACACGACTTGTAATTGGCTTGCCAAAGTGGGATTTATTTCTACTAAATCAAAGGTTATATATAAAGTAAACTCGCACACCTTTTCTTAATCAACTAGGTAGAAGTCAACAAATATCTGAATATTATAAAATGAGAATGACTTACCGCCATTTGTTCCAAGAGAGGCTGGGTGGACATGATATGGCAGCTTAGCCGAGTACAACCTAGGTGGCCCTAGCAAGGTAGCCCACAGGCTGCCACAACTAAACTACACGCGAGCCCAACCCGCAAACGCGAAAATTTTGCTCCTTGTGAGCTACCTCCAAAAACCTAGGTTGTACACCATATCTAACCAAGTTGTCCGTAGCTAAAGACGAGCTACAATACTTGAAACCCTGAAATATATGAAAACACCACAATAATACAACCATGAAATAAACGTTTTGTTTTACATGTGTAAAAATTTGGCCCATTAAAACTGATGTATGAACATAAATGTCACTGGGACTGACCAGGATATAATTCATTATTGTTCTTTTCTGAACAAACTCACTTCAAACTATCTGTAATACTTTTCAGAATCACAATCTAAAGATTGGTTCAATCGAGTAAGCAAAATTGTACCAATGGAAGATTAAGTTGTCACTTGTGGGTGTCTAGTAACAATCTCACATGTAGCAAGAATCAAATGACTTCATCATGATATCTGTTGCATCAAAGGTTATCAGACTACATTGAACATTCTTTTCAAGAAAGGATTATACGCGTACGGTTTATTTGTATAGTGCTCAATTTTATACCCTTATAATGTACATCTCTGATATACTAACCTCCACGGGAATGGTATCCCAACTGTGGTGTATTAACTCAATAGCAAAAGCCACTATTGAGCACCCTGGCCTGAAACGAAAAGACAAAATCATTTGACATATTAATATTATGTTGAATAGTTACGCATCCTTTTTGGTCGTCAGGCACATAAAGAAACTTGGACTATTTATATAGACATTTAGGGAATTATGACGAAGAGATGTTATGAAGTGGATTATTTGCGGATTACATTATTTTCTAACTAAAGGGTACAGCATTCTGAAAATATCACAATATTATATTGAGCTGAAATTGTCATCGGCATATGTCTATCAGCAGTCAAAGGTCTATCGGTGTCTGGGTCGACTTATTCTCTCATCCGAAGGGGCGAATGAACTACGATTAATTAGATTATGAGGCCGGAGGGGTGGGGAGGGGTAAACAAAATAAGGCAAGGCACTTTCCTTTATTTTCATAAAGAGTGTAAAAAAAAATCTGAGAAAAAAGGGAGCCAAAGTCTTTTCTATTCATAATATTCCTTATTTTGAGTCCTAGTTAAAAGCCAATCTTTGCTTCATTTTTATCTCAAAAACAAGTTGCAATGGATTTTTGCAATGAGTCTTACATTAATATATTTAATACAATAAATATTACTTTTACAAATCGAGAGGAAGAGGACATTTATTGAAATTTATCTAAAATTTCAGGAAATTTAAAAAAGTCGACTTACCGGTTGCTATAAACAAAGCAGACTGACTGAGCGAGTAGTCACTAGTAACCAGTTACTAATTGTCTTGATTACTATTCAATTAACAACATAGTCCGAAACGTGTTTTTTCTTTCTTGCCTCTGGTAAAGGCAATAGTTAAAATCAATTTAGAAAAACAAATCATTTCTAATAACTATAGAACCTAGAATATCAAATTACAATAATATCCATAAAGTTTCCATGGAAAATCCATTAAAAAAATCTTTAAAATAATCTGCCCCTAAAAAAGAATTATGGGCGTTATTCCTGAAAAAAGACCACAGAACCAAGGAAAATGACCAAACTTTTCCAAGGAACTCAATTTTGCTAAAAATTTGCTACTTTCCACCTATTAAAATCGAAAGTACCAAATTACAATCACAAGTCATAGAATCAAATACGACTATTACCCATTTTCGACAAATAACCCTATTTCGATCAAGAATGTTTTTTTTCCTACATATTACATTCCAAGGACTTAAAAAAACACAAGAAATCAAACGAAATTTTCAAACTAGCTTTAAGCAGAACAAAACAGAACAGAAAATAATTTTTTACATTTTTAATGCATATTGGCCATAGAGGCAAATATGGCCTATAGACAATTTTTTTTCAAATACAAACTTTTGGCTCAGGTTTTGATCTTTTTCAAAAAATCCGGTTTTTCATGAACAAAACTAAAACGCTCAGTGCTTCCAAAGTAAGGCAGATATGGAATCGCGGTTTGTGGCATTGCAAAGCTAAGATTTCTAACTCGTACCTGTCCAAATTTCATCATCCTATCTCAACTGATTTGACCGTGGTGAAGCTGCAAAGTTTGGATTTTCAAAAAAGGCAAAATTGGCAAATTTCAACAGGTACCAAAATCCATTTTTGGGACTGCATATAGCTAGTTTGAAAACTTACAGATTTGGATTTGATTTCTTGTGTTTTTTTAAGTCCTTGGGGTCTTTTTTTTTATCTTGTAGAAAGTCCTTGGGGTCTAATTAGTAGGAAAAGATCAAAACTTGAGCCAAAAGTTTGTATTTGAAAAAGTTGCCTCTATGGCCAATATGCATTTCTGACATGTCCAAATAGTCCATGTGAATATTGGTGCAAAATTTCAGCATTGTATCTTTGTCAGTTTTGACGCACTTCTTGTGCACCAATATGCAGACTGCATATAGCTAGTTTGAAAACTTACCCTCACCCCGTCACTAAAAAGCCATAACTTCGCCAATTTTGACCCCAGATGGGTGTGGACCTTCAGTGCAAATTTCAGCTTTACATCTCTGATAGTTTTCGAGCGGCAGCCTGTTAAAGTTTTGGTCTTCACGCCAACCAGTGCAACTAGACTCTAGGGTTAGGTTATGCCGACCCCACCCCTCACTAAAATGGCCATAACTTCGCCAATTTTGACCCCATAGGTATACTTTTTGTTGCAAACGAAAGTTGAACATGTCTACTATCTATTTCAGTCGAAAACAGAAATTCGTATTTTTGAAAAAGTTTCGAGAAAATCGACTTTGAAGTTTCACCCGAATTTTCAAGAGGAAAATCGCATATTTTTTGGTTTGGGGAAAAAGTTTGAGACCAAAAGCGCTGTAACCGGCAGAGTTTTCAAGATAAGAAGCTGAAATTTGGAACAATACAGCCTGTTAAAGTTTTGGTGCAACTAGACTCTATAGGCAGACTGCCGAACCCCAATCGTCCACTTTTACCCCTTTGGGCTCACTGGGGTAACAATTGTTTCGAGCCCATTTAAACCCCTGTGCTATTTTTTTTTTTTTTGTTTTTAGCTGCCTTGTTTTTAAAAAGTCACAGCTCAGGAAAGAATTAAAGCTTGTTCAAATGTACGGTTTCCGCATTTTTTTCCAATCTATGTCAGAACATGGTTACTTTTCCATAGACTATACATTGAGATATGTCATGCGGCCCCATCAGCTGATCAAAATTTACAAGTTTGTAAGGTAGCATCGACGTATTGACGTGTCTGGCGTGTTTACTGACGTGTTTGACGTATATACTGACGAGTCTGACGTGTTTACTGACGTACTGACGTGTGACGGAGACCTTACTCAATTCATGTAAAGTAAGCAACTATTAGAATATCGTCATGGAGCAAAAGGGAGATCATTTTTATTTTAATATGGTCTGATCTATGTGTGTCTGTTCCTGAGGAAGGGTGCCTTTGTGCTCTTGAAACAAGTTAGACTTTAGGACTACTAAGTTTTTTCTATAGCAGATTATTTTTTGAATGTTTACCCATGTGTTGTGCTATAGAGTATCCACATTATTTGGATTAACTAAAAATTGACCAGTAAAAAACTTTGTGAAATGGTTTGTGTGTCTTCTATTTTATTGAACACATATCTAAAAAGTTTTGGTGTTATAAGATCAAAAGCTGGAATTTTTTAGTTAAAACTTTCAGATACCTTAAGAAACACATTTCTCTAGATTTTGGTGTAAATTTTTCATAAATTTAAGCAAAAAACATTTCAGCTCTCCCACAAAATATGCTACAGCATTCAGACATGGAGTAGAATAAATAAAAATAAAGATAGTTTCAATAATTTTTACCAACAATTCTTTCTTAATAATAAATATTTTAACAAAAATAAATTATTTACACTTCAAAAGATTTGGTGAAAGGTTAAATTGAAATATTATTTTAAACAATTGCCACCAGACAAAGAATAATTATGAAAAAGTACATAGGGATGCTATTCCATTTGTTTAACACTACATTGAAACAGAATCTAAAAAAACATTGTTGTTATGCTATGCGATCTTCAGACAACTGATCTATTTCGGCCTGCATAACTACTGAAGTTGGACAAGTATAACTTATTCCCATGTCTATACTGGGTATAAACACTACGCTGATATGAATGCATTATGCGACGTGCCAAAATGATTGAAAAATCTGGCACAACAATTGTCAACTGAGAACTCAAACCAATTAAATGTCATCAACGTAATACTGAGCAATTAGGCCTCAAAATCAATAAGAATCTCACCTCCACTAATTAATGCTTTCAAAAGTTTTAATGGGGCCATGCTTACTGCCTTGAACACATTTAATGGCAAAATCACTTAAAATTTTAAGTGGCAAGTTTCAAGATTTTGACGAGCAACTAAAATGATATGCAAAATAGATTTTATAATAGTTCAAAAGAAAAACAAGTTCACTTTCTTTTGAGGTAGAATAAATAGTAATTGAATCTATACAAACTTGACATACAGTGTGTTGATCACTACCTAAACTACCTCAAAAGTAAGTGGACTGAACTTTTCATCCAATCAACTTGAGTGTGCATATACACCTTTGTCTTTACTGATACAAACATTAAAGGGATTGTAAAAAGGTTCTAAATTTTTCATGTGTATCAGGGACACCAATTTTCACCATTCTAATTTTCAATCAGATGTCTGTGGTTCCTGCAATTTTAGGAAAAACTAAGTGTTTAATGTCGTCACATCCAAAAATGCTTTATAACATAAGGCCTTTCGCGATTAGGGATGTAATCAAACATTTAGTTTTAGTGGAATTGCAGGAAATGCTATCAGTGTCCCCGGTACACATAACTTTTTTCTTTAGAAAAACTCTTTACAATCCCTTTAAATAAGCTACCAATCATTCAAATTCAGACCACAATATATATATATAGTAAATAAATATCTGTAATTAAAAGTATGAAAATAACAAACTATAGATTTTAAAATGTTTTGTTTAAAAATCAGTGATTATTTTCATATAGCTTGTGGAATTAAATACATTTATCAATAAATAAACAACCTTTGAGAACATGCAGCTAAAAATAGGATAACAGAAAAACAACTTTAAGAGACAAATACACAGAGAAAAGCTGGCAAAAATTAAATCAAATAAAATCAGCTAATTTAAAATAAGATAATTAAAGGAACACTACCTCTTAGAATGGACATAAAATTTCTCAAACTTGGTCATATATAAACTTGAGTATATATTCATCAGTTGGACTTACCAGATGTCATTACCAAAGAATAGAAACTTTATATATCGCCTAAACTAAATAGTTACTGAAACACACTTCTAAGCATGTTTCAAATTTACTTAGTTTAATGAATTATTACTTTTGGATTGAAGAGTAATTCTGTATTATCATTTTGACACCAGATAAGTCCACTCATGAATAAAGACTCATTTTGGTCAAGTTTAAAATTTTCATTTTTTGGGTCATCCTAAGAGGCAGTCTATCTTTAAAGATTTTTTTAAGAATGATTTACAAAATGATGATAAATGACTGTTGATTTCTAAGGTCAACAATAAGGTCAAATCATTATTTAATCTAATCAAAATTTCATTTTTTTTGAAAGAAAATGCAAGCCACTCCTCTTTACACCACAAATCATAAGTAGCATGAATAAAATGCATGTTCCTGTCTAAATATTTGTTAAAGGGACAGATGCCCAGTTTTATTTACCAATCATATTTAGTTTTACTAATAGTAAAAGTGTTCACAGCTCAACGTCGAAATTTGGGCCTTCAAATCCATGTGTGTCCAGAATGTTAAAATGACAACTCGTCATGTATATGCACTTCTGAAGACAATTTACATATATTCAATACTCAAATCAACCCCCTAAAATGGCGCAACTGTCCCTTTAAAGCAGTTGACAGAGTCCGACTGAGCTATCAGTATCACATGAGCAGTTTATATTTCTGAGCTTTATATATCGATTATCGTGAAAAATGTCAATAGGTTAAGGCACAGATTGTGTATGCTTATTAAAATTAAGAAATGCAGAAATCCATAAAAACAATATGCAAGTATAAGCTACCAAATACCACCAAATCCATATAAATCACCAACTTATCCACGAAGAAAGGACTCTTTATTTGGAATATTTCACTTTTGATAATAATTCATCGATATTAACTGATCTTAAATCTATACTTTTCTTCTTCTTCATTTTCTGAAAAGACAAAAACAAAAACATGATTTATTCCAATCTCTCAAAGTTCACGGTTGAGATATTGTCATAAAGTGTCCATTGCCAAGCAACTATTATAGATTTCAGAGAACGATTGGGCAGAATTTATACTTCATCAGAATATTCAAATATATATGAAATGACATGAATCAATGATTTGGCAAAGGATGTACGTCTACATCAATGAATTATGACACCTTCCTGAAACTTTGAAAATTGCTTAAAGATGGTAGGAAGCATCAGAATGCTCTGAAATTTTTTTTTGAATATAAATGAAACATATTAGTAACTTTCTGTCAAGTTTCACATCGATGGCTTACGGAAAAGGGGGTTGATGCGAAACTGCAACATTCCTGATAATTCAATGGAGGCCGTCATTTGCAATCACCATCCTTTTAAACCAAATGTTATGAGATTCCTGATTGGATAAATTGAATGGTGGCGCATGGTCTGCCAAGGGAGGTTATTAGTCTCTAATGATGGGAATATGGGATTGTTCATGGAGTGTAATGGGTAATATCTACCGTTGCTAAAGGAACCCTTGTACAATCAGGATCATTGCTAGGATTAGAGATACTAAATCATCTAAAAGCTTGTCTGAATCAAAATATTTCATACAAAATAGAAAATTGTGCTTACTTTCTTTTTTGGTTCAGAACATATATTGGGTGACTAAAAATAAAAAAGAAAATTCATAAATCACAACAAGTTTTGCATTAATTGATGACATGATTACCACAATCTCTCTCATCTCATCAAGGGGTTAGCGAATTTCACCCTCGAGCCACAATAGTATACAGCAGTGATTTTATCAGAATTTTTGATGGCTCTCTTAAGATCAAATTGAATAATGAAATAGATAGTCTTCAGATGTCTTAAAACAACTAACTTCTGTTCCTTGTGGTGGGTTTGAATCATCATTCTCAGAATTAAAGTCCTGATATTCCTGCAATTGAGATGACATAAACCATTGACACCATTGAAGATTTCTTTGAACTTAAAAGAAATTAATACTTACACTAGACGAATCAGTATTAAAATCTTCAGCTTTTCGTTTACCACTGGATAAACTTGTCGGTGCCATTACAGAAGCTGGCGGTGCAGCTGATTTGATTTCTTTTGGAATAGAAAGATCAGTTGGTTCTAACTGAATATTAGTTGGCAATGTTTCTCCACCATGCTGATTTGTCCATGGAACGTTTTTTTGAACAGCTGTATTATTTTGAACTGGTATTTGTGAAGATTCACTAAATACTGAATGATCTTTACCGAATTGTTCAGAGGATAAAGAGCTTGGTTTAAAAGGATCGCTTGAAATAGATGCAAAAGAGTTCAACATGGACAAAGATGCTAAGACTTCAGCAGCAGCTTTGGTCTCATTTTGATCAGCTGTCACAAACTGATTACTGACTTCGTTGACTGATACAATGTTAATTTGGCTATCTGTTGATCCAGCAGTTAAATCTAAGGGAATTCCATAATCAACAACATTCACATCTTCTAAACGCTGATTAAATTCTTTAGTATCGGCATCCAAAATATCAATCGCATCCACAAGGGCAGTTACTCGAAGGTTCTTTTCTTCAACCATTTTAGTTGCTGATGGAGGAGGCATTTTCTTTGGAGTTTCATTTTTCTTTCGGCCTGAAGATTTAGTTTTATTCTTCACAGGTGAAGCCTTCTTCGTAGTTGGGTCAGATTTCCTTTTAGATTTGGACTTTTCTGTCTTTGCTTTTGATTCAGTCGTTGCTTTAGGAGTCTTAACTTTGCCAGCACTTTTCCTTCTTTCCTTTGATTTCGGCTTATTTTCAAGTTTGTTCAGTATAACTTTAGGAGACATATTTTGAATAATCTGTGATTTCGTTGAAACCGAGGCCTCAGGGTTCACTATCGTAGCTATGGGTTCTGCAGGTTGATTTTGTTTGTTGAGTGGTTTAATGGTGGTTTGCCGGGGTAGCAAGGGCCGAACTTTCAATTTCTCAACTTTTTCAGGAGTACATGTACTAATCTTTTTGGGCAGATCTTTTTTAGATTTTAGGTCACTTTTTGCACATTTATTTAATGATCTTTTTTTCTTCGGATTCTGGATATTACTTGAAGATGGCTGTTCACGTCCAAAATCTAAATTCCTTACATGGCAAAATCTTCTGGACATTTGGCCCATTGGTACTGCAGTGAAAGGGACATCATTGACAGTTCCATGGATGACATTAGCATCAGTCTTTAATGGACTTAAGGAATAACACAAAACAGAATCATCATCAGCTTTTGAAGATGCAGTTTCAGTTTTTGGAGAAGCTTTGGTCACAGTCTTACTCAGTAGATTAGGTTTTTTGAATTCTTTTTTGGGAGATTTAGCAGAATTTTCGGAGAGGGAACATCCAGGTATTGAATTGGGATAAGGAGTACTGGACGCCAGTTTGGTATTTTCATTAATAGGAGTAATTGGCGATAGAACAAAGGCACTGTTCTCCTCGATAGCTTTAGCCATTGAGCGTTTGTTATGAGCTAGTAAGTGGTGTCCACCAGGGGAAAGGGTGATATCAGAAACACTGGTCTCGTTGAGTTGTGTCTGGGTTAAATTTGGATAACCGGTACCTATCAAGGTTGACTGTAATGGTGTAGTTAACTCTATGGTACTGTGTTGACTATTATCTGAATGTCCTTCACTAAAATGACTATTTCGACTATTAGAATTAGAGGTAGGGGGAGGAAAATGTTTACCACGCTGTGTACCACTGTTTAACTGTTTATTTTCAGGTATAATGATCAATGGTTTCTGCGGTGAAGCTATTTTTCCATGAAGCGGTAAAACTGAAAAAATAAAAAGATTATTCATTAGTAATTTCAAAATAAGATCCAGGCCATGTATTATCAAAAGCACTAGGATATCCTGGAAAGAGTGTTAGAAGTTTAGACCCTAGGACATCCTAGCCCTAAGATCGTTTCGAGAATGTGCAGCCAAGGCCCTTTCATTACAAAGAGCGCACATTTGCATCTAGTCAAATGATTGTCCAAAAAGCCAAATCCATAGGCCTTGTGCAATCATAGTTTATGTCAAGGATATAAATATTCATCATAAAATGCACATTTGGATAGCAAATTTCACATTTTTAAAACATGCTTTGTCCATTAGAAGATTTCTATCTGTACTTGCCAAGACATTAGTCTTAGAAATGTCAACAATTGCACTTAAGTCTAGGGAAATCTGGGTCACTATCAGACTATAGGATGAAATTAGTTCAATGTTGGTGTAAAAATATTCTGTATCTTGTTTAATTTCCGTTGAAATTCCACTTACTTTCAGTTCCATTTAGAGGAGTTGGTGTTATTCTTTTAGGTCTTCTGATCTTTGCAGTTCTCTCTGGTGTGGATACTGAGTTGGCATCAGGAGAATTAATTGAAATCACAGATATAGCTGGGGAATTAATACTGGCATTGTTATACATACTACATTCTTGGTTATAAGCTGACTGACTATTAGAGTTACTATTAACATGAACTGAGGCTGGATAACTCAGTCTATTCACTGGTTGACTAGGATTACCAGTATTACACATAATAGTTTGTGCTGAAGAGCAGTTATTTGGTGCACTATTTATAACACTGTTCTTGCTTGATTCAGAACTTAGCTGGTTTTGGTAACTTCCACCAGCAGGTTGAATATGAACATCATTGCTGTTGTTTATTGTTGATGTTGTATTATTGCAGTAGTACTGATTTTGAGAATTGCTGCTGTTCTGGTTCAAATATTGGGAACTTAAGGGATGTTGTTCTAGCTGATTTGGATTTTCTGGATTGACCAAGAAATTTTCTTTAATATCAGTTGGTGTATGTACTAAAAAACAAAATTAATTTATACTAAGTACAGGCTTTTGTGGGACCCTGTTGTATCCCCTACAGTTTTACCTGCCAAAGGTATTTCAACATTGACAGCAAGAGATGTCATTAACTTGTAAATTATAATTTGCTTATAAATTTGTCAAAAACAGCATCTTTTTCTTCCAAATTATAAATTTTTCAAAATATAACCCCTATAAAGACCGAAAGCTACTATATAATACAGACAGTTCTTATACTAAACACAATATAAATAACAAGCTTCAAATCAATCCAATAATGTTTCTTTTTCTAATTTAACTGCTTTTCTTTCAGATCCTTTCCTAACACGATTAATTCAAAATATAACCCTTTTAAAGACCCACTAAAAGTATACTAAAAGTTTCAAATCAATCCTAGAAAATTTCATATCTTTCAACTTACATTCATCAGTTTGATTACTTTGAATATCATCTTGATGAGACTGTATGATCATTTGATCAACTTCATCATGAACAGACGATTCTTTCACTGAAAAATAGACAAAATAAATAACAATTCAACCACGTCATCCTTGAAAATAGGGTTTAAAAGAACCTTGCAATTTCTATGCTAAACAAGATATTATTGAAAGACATCGGAATGGGAAATTAATTTCAAAATATTTCTTCTATATTAAACCCCAATGTTAAAATATCGGTCATATACAAATCTTTATGCTGTTTTTTCTTTGACTAGTACTGGCACAAACTTTTCCAAGAATTCACCCTGCAAAGTGTTTCCAAGTACTTGGAGAAGGCATACAGAATACCTAATTTCCATTTAAGAAAACGTATTATACAAACCATTCAGAAATAAGGAGAAGATTGATTCGAAGGATGGATCATTTTCAGTCACGTCTGCTATACCTTTTATAACACCTCCTAATATAGACGTTAAATTCTCCTACAAAATAATAACATTTGACATGATATTTTACAGGGTTTCTCCATGAAAATATTTTGATTATTAATTAATTATTGATCGTGAATCTGCCATCAATTTGGAAATTGACCCCTTAGCTCTAACAATTCCCTATCACATTTTTTCCTACTTCATTTATTAAGATATGGAATTTGACATGTTAACATAAGAAGAAAATTTCCAAGCCAACCATGATAAAATATGCTTTTCATTATTTCGATTCCTGAAATCTTGATGATCCGTATTAAAATGGCAGACAGTAGTTTGAATTATGTGCCTTTTGAGTAAACATTTTTTTTCCCTTAAATGCCATAGTTCGTTATTTTTTTGGGGTCATGAATATATGTAAATGGTCTTCAAAAGTACTAAAATTGCATAATTCCTTCAAAAAAATCTAAAGAATTTCATATTATTCATTAGTTTGGCTAAAATATTCTGGTTTCAGTGTAAAAGATATGTTTGATCGAACGGATGGCAAACTTACATTACTAAGATTTTCTGTACCAGTTGGTATATCATGCTGTTCATTCATATATGGTTGTATTGTATTATGCTGTTCAGTAGTGTTCATATTAACAGTGCTTGTACTTGGCATATTCTCTGTAGTTATACCAAGTTCACTATGAACAACAGCGTTTTTTTGTACAGAATCACCATTTTTTTTCAAAACATTGTCTTTTATTGGTACCAGCTTTTTATTGATATTTTCTGCTAATTTTTCATGTAATTTTGTGTCTTCCAATAATCTATCTAACATGTTCTGAAATGTACAAAATATAGGACATAATAGCGAAAAAAACAAAAAAAACAACTATTACAACTTAGGTACAGTGTGTATGAGCTGATCCTTGGTCAAACATCTTTGGTACCGGTAATGATCTTTCCTGGACTATTTGTACCCATTGCAGCAGGGTCGACTGGATATGATGAAATGATATGAGAACTCTACATCAGATTTCAAGTTTGAAAAGGGATATGAATAGTAATACTTAGATGGCTTATGCAATAAAGAAATTTCACAAAAATATATGGTTAGGTTTGGGGCCATATAAAATACACCTACCGCATAATCTGTCATAGTATTTTCATCCATATCTGGTCCAGGTGGATTGGTATTAAATTGAGTACAAGTTGAATTATCAGGACTTAGTCCACCCATTACAGTTATATTATTATCTGCTCGACGTCTAGGTGGTCTGAAATTTACAAAACATAAGTTTATATCTCTTGAAAACAATACTATTTGCTAAAATATAAGCATGGCTACAACAGACACTTTATTAATTATCAAATTATGTTCACATTATGGTTACAACTGATTCTGAATGCAATTTAACATCCATTTTTTTCTACCCTTTATCAGACCAAAAAGATAGACAATGCCATACAATGAGGAAATTTTGCAGAAACATAAGCCCCTTTGTTTTATTATTGTCTGAACATCCACACCCTGTAACACACGGGGTATTGTTTAGGTTTTTATTTCATTTTTAGGTTTATATCATATGAATGGACTAGCAAAATTGAATTGAAAAATTTGAATGAATAAATTATCTCCCTCTACCAGATCTACCAGATTTGCTATATAAGCCTCCAGGTCATAATGACAAAATTTTGGCATAAGACAAATAATTTCATTAATAAAATTTGTACAAAATCTTTAAATTTATACCTTTTTCTTCTTGGAGACTTATAATGGTTATCAAAATGTACATTAGACAATGCTTTAACAGGTGTTTTGAGGTTTGAGTTTTCATCAACATTTATCGGTCGAAATGCAGACTTCTGAGGTGTTACTGGTACAGGAAAACTTTGAACTACTGAAAAATAATCATCTAAAATGATATATAAATAGAGATATAAATGAATCTTGTAGACACTATATATTAAACTAAAACACAGCAACCTTCTATCTACTCAAACCAATGATACAAAATTTTGTTTGATTCTATCAACATTCTGAAGGATATTAAACATATGAACAAATCTTAAAGATTTACCAAATCAAAAACGAATCTTTAAAGATGAGAAATATTGCAAATTGTAAGTGAATATTCAGAATCTAGTCTTAATCTCAAAAAATGTCCAAAATACATAATTAAACTAAAAAACATTTGCTAAAGAACTCTTTTAATGACTTTTAAATCCCATGGATCCTGCTTAGAATGTCTTAATCTGTACTATACACAAACATACTTTCATGCAAGAAATTATAATTACCATTGCCTGTATTCGATTGAGAAGTTTCATGATGTATATCAGAGGAATGCACTATAAATGTTTCATTGGATACCATTGTTTGATTACCATTATTATCACCATTTTCAACTTCATGATTACCATTACATCTCATAGAAATATCACAAAAACTATTATTATTCCCATTTACATCATTACTACATGTGTTACTTGCTTCCAATATTGTGTCCAATTCCGCTTTTTCCGTAATATTATGTGTCTCAAATTCTGTTGTATTATCACAATTTTGTATTTGAGAGGAATCTAATCTTTCACTGGGTTCTTTAGGTTCATCTTCAATTATGACCAAAGTATTACTATTCACACTACTATCTGCACAAGAATTGTCTTGCTTTTCTTTGGTCTCTCTATCACAAGCACTGGAATTCTGTTTCTTCTTTGTGGTTGAAGATCGCAAAGTTCTTTTACAAACCTGCTCAGGAGTTTTTTCTGCAGCACTTTGATTTTCATTATGGTCTATCTCCATAGATTGATTTCTAGAGGATTCTCTAGATTTTGTTTTATTAGCACTATTTTTACTACGCTTACAGCGCACTTTACCATAAGGGGGAGAAGATAAATCTGATATTGTTAAATCAGATGAGTTTTTCAGTGTAGATGCTTTTGAAAATGGTCGCTTAGCCTTGCCAATTTCATCATCATCTGAATCATCACTATGCACTGTTTCCTCTGTGACTACATCAAGCGGGCTATTGTCAGATACCCATCCTTCATCACTTGTTTCTTTGATGTCCAAGACTGACGCACACAATTTCCGATTTTTGGTTTTCTTATTCAGTTTCCGATGTCGAACAGTTTGTGTTTCTTTTTGTTTGAGTTTGGATTGAGTTGATTTTTTTAACTGTTTAACAACTACATCAAATTGTTTCCATAATTCACTTGAACTTGATGTCTCCTTGGAATCTACAAAATAAGACATATGAAATTTTATTGTTGTAAAACACAATTTTTTTTAAAATTACAATACAAATGCTTCTAAGAACTATCAATCCTTTATAATCTTTTATCTTACAATTAAATACTTTTGGAATCTACATACAATATCAATAGATCCTTACTGAAAGGCAGTCATTTCTATACATCCAAGGTGAATCTAGCCACTTTAAAATCTATGCAAAGCATAGTTCTGTCAGGACATTTTGGTGAATTGATAGGGCTTATAATGACAGGCAGTGCCATGCAGTGTGCAATGAAGATTTTTACTATGACAACTGCTTAAGCCTTCTCTGTTTTCAATTTGTAACATGGGATCTTTAACAAACAGTGTCTAAAGCACAGCTACAGCTTATGGTCCTATCTGAATGACTAGATGCTTTTTCCATGTCAGCCCCTCCGTTTGAAACCTGAAGGTATTATCTCCACCTAAGTCTGGATTGAGCTTACACAGGACCTTCAGGTTTGTAAGCAAGAGTCTGAACTCGCTGAGTCACAAGGGCCCCAGTTTGCATGAAAGTTCTGAAGCATATTGATTTCAAGAACCCTACTTCAAATTTTAGCTGTCATTATCTTCATAAAATGTTTACCTTGTAGTTTATAGGCTGCATATTCATTTACTAGATTAACTAGAGTGTATCCCATTATTGTTGTTGGGTAAGTGATACCCCTTTTTAACAATGCTGAATATTCAGCTAAATCTTTAGACTCCTTTAAAAAGGTTTTGTATGTGATTTTACATTTGACATCGTGGAGATACCCTAAAAACATAGAAAACAAAATGATTATACAAGCTTCTTAATAAAAAAAGGGATATCACTCAACAAGGTGAAAGAAAACCGAAAAGGTGTATCCTAAGCCTAAGCCTAATTAGTCTGCAGGTACAGGCCAATTGGCCCTGTTAAAATTATAATTTATTTTCAGATAAATTGAATTAAGAATGTTTCATATGGCAATGCAAGCAAAACTGGTAGATTCAGTACTTACAAGGAAAATAGGTCAGGTCAGAGAGCAGAAAGCCCAACTACCAAATTTCAAAACTGGAAATGAGATCAATTTTGAGTAGTGGTAAGATTAAATTTTGCTTAAAATATCTATCCTTAAGCATAGTCAGATGATGAATGCCGGGTATTCGCCTGGATCATTCTAACTCGACGGGGACAGTGAGTAACTGCACGACTCTTCAATCATAATCCGCATTGATGGCAGTCGAAGAGATCAAGATATCATTACCAAAAAATATACGAACCTAATACGAGCCTTGCAATTTCAGACGGGAGGAAGAGATGCTGCTGGCTATCCATTTAAAATTCAATAATGAAATAAGGCTTCTGATTACATTAATATGTTATGATATATTCGTAATTTCACATCATCTTTGTTTTTCTTTATATTTTCCGGGAAATCAGAAATGGCGGGTCAGTCTGAAGTCGGCAGATTTATTGACAATTGTCGTAAATTTAAGAAATCACAGAAAGATTTCAATTCTTTTGATATTTTATAAGTAATCGATCTCTAAAACATAATCAACATACGCATATATTTCAAATTTTATATAAAAGATTAGAAAAGAGACTAGTTTCGCTTACCATTTTACGACATTAGTTAATGGAGACCTGCTATTGGCAATTTTTGGGCGTACAGAGTAAACATGGCTCATTCACTCTATGAACAAACAATTATTGAATCCTTTTTATGAAAAAATATGAGTTTGTCATTCAAAACAAGAGATAGACATGGTTATTCAGTGAAGTTTTCTCCTTACATACATAATAGACTTGCATGTAGCTCATCACAATATTATGGAATAGCTGGTACGAAAATATTTACAATTACAACAAGGCCTACCGTACCAAGTTACATTCTTGTCATTGTGACAGTCCGTGCCCTCAGCCTTTACCTTGTACCATCCCCTGAGTGGATTAAAATCTGATGGGCTTTTGTACTTTTTATTCACTTTACCTCAATACAGAAAGATTATATGACAAGATCATTTAATGTCAGGCATTAAATTGAGGACAGTCCCAGTGGGGTCTACCTGATACTGCCCTTGCTAAGAATTTCCACATTATAGCCTACACAGGATGGACCATGTTCTTTGCAGGTCAACATTTTGCATTGATTTAAAGGAAAAATTGGTCAGAGTTTCATGGGGAAATAGAAATATATACTGGCTGTCGGATCATACTGAATATGGATGGCTGTTTGTACAAGTTTACTGAATTACTATTACAGTCATGCTGAATACGGGTGACTGTTTGTACAGGTTTGACTGTATTACTATTACAGGAAGTGGTACATTATTTATATTAGATATTATAGTTGATAAATTAAAATTGGTTCAAGTATTTAATTGGAAACAAGGTTTATTTGATGTAACATGGTCAGAAAATAATGAGAATATAGTACTAACAGCTAGTGGTGATGGTACAATACAAATCTGGCATTTACAACAACCTCAGGTTACCTAACTATTATCATTTATTAAGGGTCAACATCAAGGGTAGGGGGGTATCTTGAAAATGCCTGAGGGGAGGCTGCAAGAGGCTCCCAGAAGCCAACAGATTTTAGATGGCCTGAGATGAATTGTGAGCTTAATTTTCACTTCAAAAAAAGACCTTTCAAAGGGCGAAGGGGAGAGCCATGACCTAATGGCCGACTCCCTAAATATGCTACCAGTCAAGGGATACAGTATGGGTATCCCATAATGTAAATAGATATATTTGCTGTACCAACGGTTAGAGCTCATTTTCAGTGGTTATGTTCTAGGACTACTAATATCTGCATCTAAGAAATAAAAATGTTAATAATCAAATAAAAACAGTCTTAATCTCCTCAGAATACTTTGTTAAATTGCAGGAGAAACAGTCTTCAAGTTCAATTCCTAAAAAGTGATACAGCTGAAATAATGCTTTATTATTTGGAATAGCAAATATTTTAACAACTTCATCCCTTTAAGAGGTCTGTACTTGGAACAAAATAGAAAAAACTGAATATATCTCTAATTTCTTATGATTTTGTTGAATAAAATTGAATTTTATATCATGTTTCAGGGTCCTATAAAAGTTTTAAAAGAACATTCTAAAGAGGTTAGTTTTCAGTTTTTTAAATAATGTCATCAATTTACAATATTCCAAGTTTGAGTCAGATATCTTGGCTCTTACAATTCCACTAAAAAAGTTCTTCACATGAACAAAATTTTGTAAATATCTTAGGAAATCGAAATATATCCACTATTATAAATGTATCTAAATATATCTATTATGCTTGGAAAAGAAGGAAAATTGTATATAAAACTTTATACATGACAAATATTTATTTGCTTTGTTTCTTAAATATATTTATTTATTTATCAACTCATTGTAACTTATATATTATTGTAAAAATTTATATAAATTTTGTACTTTGGCCGAAAGGCTTGTATGCATGAAAGATATTAAATTATTATTATTATTATTATTACTATCACAAAGGCTGCTATTTATCTATAAGAATCTTTGCAATATAGATTTCATGAAATCTTAGTTTAAGTGGAAGTGCATGAACCATGAATGGGTAGGTTTGGATTTATTAAAGACTATATTTTCCTGCTAGCATTTCAAGGAATATTAACAGGTTATTGTTGTTTATATTGATTATTGTCAAATTTATTTTCTAACAGGTCAATTCTATAGATTGGAGTCAAACTAGGACAGATCAACTGTTGCTGTCTGGTTCCTGGGATGGTACTATTAAATTGGTAAGGTTCTATTCTTATCTTTATGTGCTGATAATGCATTCATTCATTACTCATAGATGCAATTTTCCTCTAGAGAGAAAATACTTACTCTGAACATTTGGGTCTGGTTTGTTAAAAAATTTACAAATAATAAGTTTTTGTGGTTTTTTTCAATTTTAGTGGGATATTTTTCAAGATAGATCTTTATCAACCTACACTAGTCATGAGAATATTGTTTATAGTGTAAATTGGTCTCCACGGCTACCATTTATATTTGCTTCAGCATCAGGTAAGTAAAAAATGGTATAGATTCTTGAGGTTTCTTTCAACAAACTTATCCTTGACGAAACCTCTTTCCAAGATAATTCTTTGGCCATTTACAGCTGAGTTGTTTGAAAGTTTACTTATTGAAAGTTAGTTTCTGACACTTTGACTTCTCCCGTCGTCGCAGCTGTGCATTTACAAAGAGGAAATGGATGGTAGAGGCTAATTCAAAGTGACAAAATTTTGAAATGCCATCCCTCTAGTCTCACATTAGATATCTAAAAAAATTGCCCATAACAATTTGTAACATTCAAAATGAATTTGTTTTAAGGTGTATTTAATGTATACATTAATGTAGGTGACCAAACAATAAGAATATGGGACAGGCGGAAAACAGCAGATGCCAATATGGTTATTTCTGCCCATCAGTGTGAAGTACTGTCTTGTGATTGGTCAAAATATGATGAGGTAGTATTTTATATATGAAATATTAAATGTAGAAAGTTTCTACTAGAAACTGAAATAATATTTTGTGTGAAAATAGTACATTTGGAAATTTTACCTCATTGTACACTGTATGGTATTTCCTCTTGATAAACATACTCAGGATGAGTAAAGTAGAATTAAAGTCATAATATTATTCATCTATTGTCTTTCCTATAGAATATAATTATATCTGGTGGAGTAGATGGTGTTGTAAAATGTTGGGATTTACGTAAACCAAATCATTTTATTTCACAACTTAATGGTCATCAATATGCTGTTAGAAAAATCAAGGTATATCTTAAGATACCCAATATTCATACCTTCATAGGCCCAATTTCACAAGACTATAGATGTTGTATATTTGGCTACCTGTATAACTTTTTGTGCTGAAAATCTAGCGTCTGATATAAGCCATTATGTAGAAGGAATAAATTTGTCTTAATATTTGCTTAACCAGCTGAGCTGGGCACAATTTATCTGCATCTTTTTGAGAATCACTTTAATTTAACATTTTGTGCAGTTTCTACCTTGTGTTAAAAGCTTCAGCTTATGCAGGGGTTTTCGACCTTTTTCTGTTTATTACCCCTTCGGGATCCATGATTGATTACATTACCTTCTTCCCATTACTTTTTCAAGATTTTCTCTTAGGTTTTACCTATTTTGTTGTTTTTCAAGCAGGATGACAAAAGATAATTTCTTATTTTTGTTTCAGACTTCACCTTTTAATGCTAAAATAATTGCTACATGTTCTTATGATTTTACTGTTAGGTAAGCTTATTTTTCAATTTAGCCACATTTTGGACTTTTTGACAATATGCACAATTCTGACCAAGAGAGCTAATAGAGTGTGATAGAGGTTATGGATTTGAAATGCTATGCAGGAAATTCGGTATGCTTATGTATATTATAGGACTATTCTTATATTGTAAAAATGCAATTTTTTGTGAATATATGTAATTGCACAATATACCAAATTGTCTCTTATAAATAAAAAAATAACAAAGGGTAGTTATTAAACAATTTACTATAAATTTTTCTATGTAAAAGATTTTGATTACTGAGTTGTATTCTATAATCAACTGATTACTCTATGTCAGGTAGATTAAGATTACTGAGTTGTATTCTTTCAACTGATTACCCTGAGTAGTTTTCAATACAACTCACTATCAATTCTCTTATCATATAAGATTACATTCTTTAATCAACTGATTACCTTGAGTAGTTTTCAACACAACTCACTAAAGTATCAATTTTATTATCTAGTAGATTTTGATTACTGAGTTGTATTCTTAAATCAACTGATTACCCTGAGTAGTTTTCAATACAACTCACTATCAATTCTCTTATCATCTAGTAGATTAAGATTACTGAGTTGTATTCGTTAATCAACTGATTACCTTGAGTACTTTTCAACACAACTCACTAAAGTATCAATTTTATTATCTAGTAGATTAAGATTACTGAGTTGTATTCTTTAATCAACGTTATTCTGATTCTACCATTATTTTTTGTAGACTCATTATTTTTGTCTGGCAAAATATTTTGTATATGTGAATTTTGTAGATTTTGGGATATATTAGAAAATAAATTATTAAAAACTGTAGAACATCATACAGAGTTTGTTTATGGTATAGACTGGAATCTTCATACACCTGGACAGGTAAGTAATGTTTTGATAAGGAAAGTACTAGAATATATCTTATAAAGAAGAATGTTCATAGGTGAATGTTCATGGGTACATATAAAACATTGTGTCCATTTAGCGAGCAGAATGTTGCTGGATAACATTGAGCAACCATTATCTCAGGTTTTGGAATTGATCAATTTTTTTTTTGCAAACAGAAGCTGAGTATTCTCTCTATATATACAAAGGATATCTAAACCTCTTTTAAATCACTTTAGTTTTTTTTTTTTTTTTTTTCAGATAGCAGATTGTAGTTGGGATGAATTGATTAAAGTTTACAGTCCACTATCAGGTCTTTCATCTTGATGTCTTCTTATTGTTTGGTTTTAAATGAATTTTATACTGTAAAATTGTTATATCTGAGCAAAGAAATTTTTGCACACATCAGGGTCTGATTTCACACATTAAAGGGACAGATGCACCATTTTGGAGGGTTGATATGAGCATAATTTCTCCAAAAAAAGTCTCAGACTAGGAATTTCTTTACCCATTTCTATTGATGTCTTTTTAATATATGGCAGTGTCTTTAAAAAGACGACTCTTCTTTTAAATTTTCTGAAGCGGATAATTTTGGACACTCATAGATTTCAAGGTGAGGTGTGAATACTATTACTGATTGGCATAGTTAAGAGAAATTCCTGTTTCTGAGACTAAAGTATGATTGGTCAAAAATGGCTCACCTACCCTTTTAAAAATTTTTTAGGAAGTGTCATGTAAGTCTAGTTCATATATCTCTAATTTCTTTTTGGTCTCCCCAAAAATAAAGTTGACAGCTCTTTTATGTTTTGAACAGACTCGAATGTGCACAAAATTTGATATTTAATATCATGGCTGGTATCATGATTTTAAATATATATGATATATATTCATTGTTTTACTAGTGGTGCGATTTTGTTACATATTGCCATAAGTACTTGTGATAATAATATGTCTTTAATTGTTACAGAATGCTTACAATAAAAAGCATTTTATTTTTTAAGTATTAAAGCTACCATGAATTAAAACCTTTTATTTTTTATGATTTAAAGCTCTCATGTTCTCTTATGAAATTAATAATTTTTTTTAGAATATTGGCCTGTACAAGCTGTCCTGGGATATTTTTCTCCAAAACACATATGTTTTATTTTGAACTGTGCTCAAATTAGGTGAAAACACAATGTGGGTCTGACATTTTACATTCTTGAAGCTTTTCTATATTTTCCATTAAAAATACAAATTTTGTAATTTATTTTATTAAAAAAAATCTTATACAATAAATAAGTGGTTAACATTGAATATAAAATACAGGCTGATATAACAAATTAATTGTTAATTAATTATTTCATTTTTTGTGGATTATTAGACCAATGGTTAGTTGTGTCATATTCATATGCAAGGAAAAACATTTTTCAAAAATGTTTGAAAGTGCCTAGAAAACTATGGTCTAAAGGCTGACCTTTGTCAGCTTAATAACTTATGTAATCTTCAACGCTTAAAATCTGATTTCCATGAAAATGTGATATTATGGGGTAGAAATTTGTTTCTGTTATTCTATCAAACTTATATATGCAATAAGTGATGAAGCTAATATAATGGTGAATATACAGAGCTCAAAAGCATCACATATAAAAAAGTTAAAATGGTTTTCTTTTGCCTGTATCTTTGATATATCTAATTTTAACATCAAACACATATTTATGAAGACACAAGCTGCCTCGTATATTTTTATTTGCAGATGAAATAGTTTTTCATTCAGGGAAAATGATACAAATAGTTAGATTTGACCACTATCAACTGACTTAGTTTGAAAGATTCGCTAACTACTCAATGGTATCTTTCGAAAAATGGCGAATTTTTGCATCTTTTAAACTTCTTTAGATACCTTGAATCTGCCAAACTCAATTATATTTGGAAAGATGAATACTTTCTTGGGAGGTATAATAAATCCCCATTTAACAGAGTATAATGTCTTCTGACTGTACTCAAACAGACAACTGTCAAAATATTCTGACATAAACAGCAACGACAAAAATAAAAAAATGAAATAAATCATATGACACTGATAACAAATAACTGAAAAACAAATATATATCAACCATTTTGGCTGAAAAATATGACTGTTTAAATAAGAATAATTAATAACCAGTTAATTAAAAACCAACGACCATTATCATAATAACAAATTAATATCAAATATATTTATATAGGAATAACTGATAAAAACAATAATATTCTAATTGCCAGTAAGCAAAACCCTTGTTTAGAAAAATCCTTCAAGAGGTTCTCTAAATTTTGAATGTGAAGGCTATCAGGGACACTGATAGCATCAATTTGCACCATTCCAATTTTCAAGTAGTTATCTGTGGTTCTTTCAATTTCACTAAAACTAAATGTCTGATGATCTGATGATGTCACTAATCGCGAACAGCTTTTACATCATACAAGCATATTTTGAGATGAGTGACGTCATCGATCACTTACGTTTTGTGGACTTGCCGGGAATTGAGATTTGTTAGAAAATCTCTTAACAATCCCTTTTTAACAATTAACCATAATTCAAATTATATCACTTCACTCTCTGGGAGCTTTACAGCCACTGCTCCGATAAATATCATGTAAAATGGTGGCTGGTAGAGCAGCCACTAGTAAGCAAACCACGCCCCCATATGTCATACTTCCTAGATACCATGGTAATACAAGCAATAAATTACGTATTCATAGATAGATATTATCCAATCAAAATTGGCCCTGCTGTCTTGCTTGTAAAATCTCAGCCAATCAAAACAAATCACTCCTTATGATGCTTTGTTTGCGAAACAAAATGAAAGCAGTGTGTCATTAAATATTTTGATTAATATGGATGTTACAGAATAAAGTAAGATTTTAACTAAAGAATTGAAGCCAAGAGAAAAATCAAACTTTACTTTGGAATATTTACGTGGCAGCAGCAAATAGCAATGTTGTGTTTTGTTTACATGACCATGTTCTACTGATCTGATCGGTCAAATTTAAATAGCATCTCATTTCCACGCCCACAAAATGAAGTGCAGTGGGCTTAGTTTAATACAGTTAATAAGACAAGTATTCGTGATACTATGAGCAGCTATTAGAGTTCAAAGGGTTAAATCAACTTGTGTACCTAATTCATGAAAAATGAGTCCCTACGAATATTGGTGACATCACATTAAGCTAATAGAACTATCACTAAAACAACATATTGGTTTGTTTATGACAGCAAATCAGACATTCTGGCTTGTTTTAAAGCATAAATTTCACTAGCCATATCATCTGGTACTTCTTCTGACCTCTTGGCTTTCTGAAATTCAATTTCAAATTCTTGTCAAAAACAATACATTTAGGGGTTTGTCATGATAATAGCAACAATCCTAAGCAGAAGGGAAACACAATTTTACTGGTCTACATTTCTTCTAAAATAAGTGATGCTATGATTAATGAGGCAGTGTTAGACACCCACTGCCACTCTGCAACTGGGTATGTCAACTTGGCATAGAAGAGACTTAACACAGTTGCCATGTTGAAAATAATGACCAAAGATCTGTGGCATACCATGTTTTAGGTATATGGGGCTGTGGTGGCCATGGATGTAAACTTGGCACGAGAACCTGAGGATCTGGTCTGCCAGCTGGTCCTTGATCTGTCCACAAGGGAATGATATTTGTACTTATTAAGGGCTGAGCCGACTTGAAAAATGGAGACATTCAAATCCCAATTATTTGCTTATGCTGATACTTTAGCTCTTGCCATTACGACAATTTAAAACCCATCACCAGATGAGAATAGGCTGGTAGTCAACTGAGCCTAAGCACCTTCTCATACTTACTTTTTTCATCTTTTTTCCTCTTGATGCAGAAGCACCTAATGGTGGAGCTGCTGCACCCAATGGTGGTAATGGTCGATCTGCCGGCATTTCACAACACTCTTTAGATCCTCCAACAAAATCAACCTCATCTTCTCCTTCTGAATCACTGTGACTTCTTCCATATTTTGATATTTCAGTCTATAATCAAAATGTGAAAACACCGTAGTTAAAGAGATATATTTATTTAATTATATATTATCCACTGATAGAGATGTATCACCTTTAAGATTGCAATCTGATATCCGAATCTTCTGCAATCCACAAAAACGAGCAGTGGAATTTAACACTGTCATCACTGCAAGGCCATTTCCTTGGGCACTGTGGCTGATTATCTCCTCAAATAGGTTATATCTTCACAAAAGAATGGCACAAATTGATGTTATCAGTGTCCTTGATACACAAAACCTATTTAAAAAACTATTTACTATCCCTTTAACACAAAAGTTTAGGAGATAATATAATGCAAAAGTGCTTACCTTCTGTGCATGGCTTACATGAGCATCAGCTACTTTTAGGTTATGAAACATTTTCTTATAAACATTTCTTCTTTGAACAGGGGCTGATTCTCTCCTGAAAAACAATTTTGGTATATTCCTTATTTTACAAAGTTTCCCAAAAACTAAAGCCTTGTATAAAACTGTGCCGAAAACTACCTAACTACCTTACTACATGCAAAGTTAGGGTTGGTTTTTTTTGCCTGTCAAATTATACACAGACTTGTAGTTGACAAGCAAAGGCAGACAGACAAAGATTTATCGCCTGTCAAATAATATACAGACTTATAGTTGACAAGCAAAGGCAGATTTTTTTTGCCTGTTAAATTATATACAGACTTGTAGTTGACAAGCAAAGGCAGACAGACAAAGCCTGTTAAATTATATACAGACTTGGTAGTTGACAAGCAAAGGCAGACGGACAAAGCCTGTTAAATTATATACAGACTTGTAGTTGACAAGCAAAAGGCAGACGGACAAAGATGACAAGCTGTATGCAACAAATTATCAAATCAATGTATAAAAAAACAAACAAAAAATTGAGTCTTACGTGTTTCTCCAGGCAAGTCTATGACTCATAAAAGCCACACCACGTGATTGTGTGTATTCCCCTTGTAGTGCCAAATCGGCACAAGTCTTAGCAGTATGAACTCCAAGGACTTCTAAATTAATATCTAAATATACAAAGAAATGTTTATCAGTAAGTTACATTTTGAGAAATGATTTAAAAAAAAAATTGTATTGTAATTCTGTTAAATGTGCTGGATGTTTGAAAATGGTATCTGTCAGCCTTTCTTGAAATAATGGATGTAGTGTATGTAGACACAGCATTATGGAACAACAATCACTGGCAAAGCTCTCATGCAACGGTATGAGGTGTTTCTCGCGTAGTCTCCAGGCACAGACGCTGTTGGAAACACGTCGAACCGTTGCATAAAACAATAACCAGTGACTGTTGTTCTACAACATATGGTATTCACAATTGCTAGTTTACATCAACTTACTTCTTTCAGCTTCCTTTCTGTCAGTAGTTACATCTAGTACCCTCATAAAAACTCTTAAGGCTTTGGTACCATCCACATCAGTATATTCCAGTTGTAACTGGAATGGTAATTTACTGGGAATTGGTTCTGTACTGGTACCAGGCATACAAGTTGAACTAACAGGATTTGTTACCATTTTGGAACTACCTTGTGGGTCTGTTTCACTGACTATTTCTGTTTCTTTATCTGTTACTTTTTTTGCATCCTTTTGAGTTTCTTCACTGCTGCTGTGAGCACCTTGAGCTGTAATACATTTATTTAATTCACTCTGTGTGTGTTCACTCAGTGCATAGGGCCCAAAAATGTGTTGGATTATGGAGAAGTCACAGTTCTTGAGGTTATTTTCTGTTAACACAGTTACTATTTATAGCTCTGTAAGTGACCTCAAAGACATCATCAGGAGAGATTCATAAAATTCTGTTGGTCTTCAATGTAAATTCAAAATAATTATTGTATACAATTATTGTTAGAAGACTCAAATTTCTACATTAAGCCACGAACACTTAGTATGGCCATTGCTATCTTCACAATCTCAAGCTATTACAATTTTCTTACTTATACCTTGACTGCAAGCATTAGGTGAGGACGGTCGAACAGGGGCCACAAAATTTAGGCTATTCTTTCTCTATTTAAAAGAATTTGAAAATGGAATGCGTTGTTTTTGGGAGGGGGGGGGGGGGGTGGATTGGAGGGTACGGTAGCACATACAGTCAATCAGATGCCTTGACGGCAGGCACAAAGCCAAAATGCTAACAGCCTTTCTGTCTTGGGTTCTTATTGGTTGTACTCACTGGCATATAATACAATCAAATCGCTGCATTCCATGATTTAAGAATAGTGGCTATTGCAGTCAAAGTATAAGTACAATGTTTTTTACAGCTGGATATTGTGAAGATGCTAAACAATCCCTATTTCTGAGACTGTGATTGATAACATGGATGGTATACATGCCCCCTTAAGATTCAATCCTATACTGACCTAAACGTGGCTCATATTGGTATGTTATTACTGTATCTACGGTAGCATTTCCAATATATTTGCGTATCACATTACTTTCTGTGTCTTCATCAGAGAACTTTCTACAAGTATAAATCATATTCCATAAATTGTTTTTATTAGTTTTTCTGTCTAAACTGTTGTTCAATTAGATTGAAATCCTGATCAAAATACTTTGTTTCAATTTTTTGTTATGCGTAACTACACTAGCAATTCATGATCTTAAGAATTAGCATCTTTAAATTAAGTTCAATTAAATATGTATCATAATATATGCTAGCCAATCAAGCAACACTATTACAAGTAGTTCACTATTCCATGTCAATCTTGGACAATATACCAAAATTCCTCAAATATGGTGCCAAAATTTATACCCTACAGATAATTTGATTGGTTGAATATTTTAGTGACCTAGAACTCATGGTGCATAACAATTTCCAAAGAGAATGGATGAACAAGGCAGTAGCTTGCAGAGAAATTACAAAACTGGATTTAAATCTATGATAAGTAATTATACCAAAGGCCATCTCATGGAATCCAAAAGAAAAGTTGTTATTCTTCTAAAATATGGTTGTTTCCTTTTTCGAAAAATTTAGTTTTTCATCACAGCAAAGTGCTTCAAATTGCACTTCATTTTTGTTCATGGTACATGTAGGCTGTAGTGAATTCATAGTTAGAATAAAGCAAGCTAGAGCTAAGCAGGATCTAAAGTTTGGTAGTCTAGAGTGGGGGATTTGACTTGTTTGCCTCCAATATGCTAAAGCCTTGACATTTACATCAAAAATATATATATCGGTACTTACAAATTCTTATGTAATAAGACAGTTGATTTCACATTAGTTGCTATGGTTCTATCAGCTAATATGTTACTGAATTCTTCTGTTAGTTTCAATGGATCCACATGGTTCACCTGAAATTTTGGGAAATAAAATTGAAAGTAAAGTCATGAACCTGCAAAGTTAGAAATTAAAGATAAAAATGACAAATGCTGAAAGGATAATTTAATTAAAATTGTTTCTTCTTTTGCTTTTTAATCTAACAAGTTTTCTATCGCAGTTGCAGTCTAATGACATTAGTTTTATTAATCAATAGAGCATAATGTACAACATGAGATAGCGAAGCCTCCAGAGCTATCTATATTGCTCAAATTTGGGTTTCGCCATTCCAACAATACTTCATTGTTAGCAGGAAATTCTTCAGAAGGGAACTGTCACAAAAAAATTGTTAAGTTACAATGGAAAGGATGGTACAATAAAACCAGGCCCACTGTGCTACAGGCTATTTCTTCAACAGTTGTAAATCAAAAAAGAGTAGGCTAATGCCACTGTCCTGGCAAAATTTCCCTCATTGCACACATCATGGTAGTAATCGACTTCGTTAATCAAAAAAGTGTATAAAAGTAGAATGTAGAAGTCCAATAATTTTATTTCCAGCTCTCAGATTGTGATAGATTGATAACTTGATTAACTGGTGGTTATTTTGAAAAATCATAACAAACCTGTCCATTAGTTATTTCAGCCAATTTACCAAGCTGTACCACTTTACTTTCAGCTCCCTTGATAGATACAACAGATATTGATACACTGAAATTACAACAAACAAGATTATAAAATGGACGGCAGACGCCAAAATCCCTTAGAAGACACATCCTCTTATCTTGACCAACAAGCAGTTGTCAAAATCTAACTTGTCCAGATCTTGTAGAGATAAACCTCCACACCAAATCTCATAAAATTCTGACATAAACTGTTGCCTCTGTCAGTTTACAAGCCTCTTTTAATCTATTTTCAGTGTATCTAGAGTTTCAACTCTGTTAATAATTGTTGAATCGTACCCAAATTCAAACTTGTCCAAAATCTTGTGGATACAAACCTATATACCAAATCTTAAGAAATATCAGAAAAGAAATGTGGCCTCCATCGCGTTAATATTTGTTGAATCATACCCAAATTTGAACTTGTCCAAGATCTTGTGAATATAAACCTACAACTATAAGCTTATTTCATAAAATTTTCAGGTAAAGAAAATGCTGAAAGCAAAAGGATTACCTCCTTTTGAGAACCTACCCTTTGTCATTGGCTTTCACTGCCATTTCTTCATAAAATTTACCGCATTCTTCTGATGTCCCTTCATCTAATCTTCCTAATCCCACATTGGCCAGTCCATCAGTACAAATCACAATCTTAGAACCAACATGACGTGAAGCTAATCCCATAGCTACTACTAACGCTGGTCCTAGAGCTGTTTGTCCCATTTCTTCTAGACTAAAATAAAAAATTTTCAGTCCATTGACAATAGATGTTTGATAATAAATGTTGATAAAAATAATAAATGTCAGAGCCCTACTGAGATTGAGCACCACCTATAAAAACTCAAGCAAATACGTTTGGCTGTGATAGTAATGGAGCAGAATATTGACCATAGGTCATTTGAGCTACCCTGTCGGTCATGACCGGCAAATAGAGCCACAACAACAGCTCTGGTAATGGTTGTCTAATAGATCTCTTATCCATATATGCTATAAATTTGTGACCAGTAGAAATGAAAAGTTGATTTCCTACTCCTGATTAGGCTAATGCAAAGTCCTGAAGTGTGCAATTAGGGAAAGTTTTAATGTGCATATGGCGTCTGTAGAGAAACTGAATACTTACTTGTATATTTTTTCAGTTAACGCTTTATGTGTATCTTTAATTGGCTTGGGTAACTGGATTTCTGATCCTAAGCGAGTCAATTCAGCTTCATCTTCTAATTTCTTACCAGCAATAATCTGGTCTGTATTCACACCTTCATCCATGACTCGTAACTTGAAAAAAATTTGAAATCATTTATAAAACAGATTCAAGTGTCCCATTATAATAAAAGATATATATACCACGGTCCTTATGAGTTAAAATATTTAAAGGAATACTACCAGTATGTCTTAGAATGAACATAAAATTTAAGAATTTAAAACTTGGCCAATATATTCATCAGTAGATATACCTGGTGTCATAAATAACATAACAGGATCCTTATTTAATCTGATAAATCCAAAAAACTTAATTATCCATAAATATGAAATTAACTATTGAAAAATATTAAGATTAAACTTTTTTCAACTTAGTTTTATGAATTTTCCAATTTTCCAGATTTGTAACTTTATGACACCAGGTAAGTTCACTGATGAATATATACTCATATTGACCATCCTTGAGAACTTAAATTTTATGTACATTCTACGACGTAGTATCACTTTAAACCAACTCATCTGTTAGGAGCTTCAGCTGTGCAATAACATTAAAATGAGTTGGTTGTAGCATACTTAAGCTCCACCTACCTCTTACCTCTTACCTTCTATTTGGTGGTTCATGTTAAGTTATCCAATTACTATACAACATAAAGTTGCTGATAATAGACCATGGTTTTCTCAACACACATTTTAAGCAAATTATTTCATAAAAACATCAAAGGAATAAATGCAATTTATATCACAATTATAGATAAAGATTGGCGTACTTCATTGTTAAAACTGATGATAGCAACTCTTCTATTAGGAGATTCTTTAACCATATCCTCTAACTGTTTATCAACTGCAGCCTGCATAGACTGTAATCTGGATACGTAGGTCACATTACGTTTTTGATTTGGCAAATATTGATCTTCACCAGTAGGATTCAATTTAGCAGCATTTCTTACAGATGAACTTCTCAATTTTGGTTTACCTTGTACCTGTAAAACCACAAATTCAAGTGTGTGACTGAAAAGCAACTTTGTCGTTTATTAAAGGGACAGATGCGCCATTTTGTTTGTACAATTGAACCTTAGTCTCAGAAATGGGAATTTTATGTTAAGCCTAACGGTCATAGTGTTCACAGCTCACCGTTGAAATTTGAGCCTTCACATCCATGTGTGTCCAGAATAATCTGCGTTTGAAAGTTAAAAAGATGAGTCTGCCATACATAGAAAAGACATCCATAGAAATAGGAAAAGAAATTTCTCGTTTGAAATCATTTTGAAGGAATCGTGCAATTTTCATACATTTCTAGTACTTCTAAAAAGACTAACTACATATATCGAAGACTCAAATCAACCAAGATGGCGCGTCTGTCCCTTTAATAAGCAAGCATCCAATCTCAGCGACAACAAAATAAGTCTACACAATCTGGCTAAAAGATAAAATTTGACCTTACCTCAGTCGAAACACACATACTACCAGAAACATCAATACAGAATACAACAATAGATTCATCAACACCACTTGGACCAGCAGCTTCTGCCGCAGGTGACGCTTCTAATAAGAATGTGACATCATCATCTTTAGGTATTTCACCTTCTTCTACATCAACTTCATTATTGGTTCCACAAAATTCACATACCCATACCTAGTAATATCAATACACATGGTATTTTTTTTTGGTAACATCCCAGACCTATGCTTGATGTCCGACAGAGGATGTTGATCGTTGGTCATTTGAACTACCTTTTCGGTCATGTCTAGCATATAGAGCCAAATCAAAGGCCCTGGTACTCTCAAAAGCTCATCTCATACAGTTGTCAACTATTCTCATCAGGACAGTTGTTAGGTTTGAAACTGGGATTAACTTTCCAATAATAAGCGAGCAAAAAAAACCTGCTGACTCAAAAATTCGAGTGTTGATTTGATTTTCATTATGATATTTTATGTTCTTAACAATAAGTTTCATATTACTTGAAATACGTGACAAACTATGGAAAATTACATAATTTGATTCAAAATTCAATAATGATTCAAACATCAATATATGTATGATTCTTTTTCAAAATTTTAAATGGGGATAGACTGTTTGAGTGAGTTCGTTACCAAAGCACAAAAATAAGAAAACTGAAACTGAGCTCTTTTGGCAAAGCAAATGTGTAGATGGCCTTATACAGAAGATGCAAATTAACCTACCTTGCCAGACATACCAGACGTCAATTTACTAATATTGGACATAACAGCTGGACAATCTTGACCTTGGCATCGAATGGCATCCCCAGCATGCATATTACAAGGATCCTTCAACACACCCAATCTTATACTTATCACATTGGTGTTTGCCCTGTTAAACTTTTGCCTGGATTGTGGATCTTAAAAAGATTATTATAAAAATCAAATACCAGTATACTCATGTATGTAAATTCATGTCCAATAACAAGGCGTCTATGTTTTATAGTCTATATTTTGCCTCTCTCAAGGAAGAGCTGTCGAATCATTGAGTTTCAACTTTGTTAAAATCAATATGTAATCTGCCACCATGTTACCACAACAGAAGGAAGTGATCTGATTGGATTATATGCTGGCAATTAGGCCACATATTCTTGAAACGATCTTAGCGCTAGGATATCCTAGAATCAATGTTAGAAGGTATGAACCTAGGACATCCTAGCGCTTAGATCGTTTCGAGAATACGTTTGGACAGAAAGTCTGTGATCATTATATTGTATACATTATAAATAATGTCGAGAGCTCAAATTTCCTGTATTCGCTGGCGTACAATCCAATTAAAATGTTGCATTCTGTAATACAAGAATAGTGGCTATTGCAGTCAAGGTACAAGAATGAATTTGAAAATAGCTTGACATTGTGCTTCCACATTTTCATGCGAGAAAAAAAATTACAATTATTATGTAGGCCTACCTGATTCATTGTCCGCCTCTGTTTGCCAGTGGTGTTTTTTGTCTCTAGACTTAGACTTGGAAGACTTTCCAAAAAATTTTTTCAGACCACTTCCAAATCGTTTCCTTGGTACCTCTGAAATCATAATGATCAGAATGTTAAAAGTACCATTTAGCTAGGGATTGTAAAGAGGTTTTCTAAATTATCTTTTAGGTGTTTGATGGTGTCATTAATCTTTATGCTTATCATAAAGTTTGATCTATAGAGATAATTTTTTACTAACGAGGAAATAAAATATTATAGTGATCATATAACTTACAATTATAAAAAAGTTGATCATTATATAGAATCATGACTTTTTTCAAGGAAAAAAGTGGCGGCAGTAGCCACAGAGTTAGACACTTGCTTGCTAAACTGGAGGTCCAGGGTTCAATCTGGGCGATATAATAACTTTTAGAATCTGGTTTCCTCCTATCAGTGACGCAGGTCAGAGAAATAAAATGAAGTTTTACGTCCTGCTTTTCACCACCTTACAGCTTTTGATGTAAGAGAGGTTGACAAAAATCAAGTTCAGATTGAATAATAAAGTAAAGCCCTGTGTGCTACAGGCTGTGCATGTTAAAGATCTCTTAACAGCCAATCCAAAAAGAAGGCTAATGCTGCTGTCATGGTAAAATTTCTTCATTGCACACTGCATGACATTGCCGTTTTCACTAGGGTGCAGGAACAAAATTGAAATACTGACCTGGCTGGGCTACTCTTTCACCATCACTTTCATCATCACTAAAAAATACAAGATACATTTACATAAGCTTACATAGAATTGATTGGCGAGAGACCGTAGTACAGTTGACTACAGTCAACAAATGGAGGTTGTGTGTGAAAAAGTCTGGTGACAATATAAAAGTGGCAATATCTTCATTATTCCAATTTAACCAGCTGTAAATTGGTAATGGATAAGACAAGAAAGAACAGCAACTTTTACCATTTGAGCTACTCTCTTTCGAAACTTCGAAATTAAAGTTTCAACTGTTAGCTTAAGTCATTTGTCTTTGAATATCTTCAGGTCCAAAGCAACATTACATTCGAAATTAACACTCTTCCCTCCAAGAAAATTCTTGTGAAAATGAAACTTTCAAAATGAAAATTACCCTCTATAAAATCATATAAAAATATAATAACTTTTCTGATTGATTCTGTAAATATTGTAGACAGAGAGAAGATATTATTAGATATTTCACTTTCAAGTTTGATTTTAGTGATAAGTTCGTTATTTCAAGGGGTTGATTTGGGTCTTGAATATACATAAAGGTGCCGGCACACGAGTGGTCTTTGTTGCAGATTTTTGTCACCGATTAGAGTCTTGAGTAAAATTTTGCATGTGCTTTCAAGTGTATGCTCCGCACATGATTTTTGATATGGTGGAAAACGAGCAACTGGAGATTTTTGTGCCAGTCTATGAAACTCATGACAAGATTCCAATAGGCGACAAAAATCTTCGACCAAGATGGCTGGTGTGTCTGCACCTTAAATAATTTTCTCAGAAATACTTGATATGTACAAACATCAAATAATTCCTTCAAAAATACGAACAACTAGAAATTTCACTTTTCTATGATCATGACTTTTCTAAATAATGACAGTCTCAAGAAAAGACAAGTCGTGTTTTAACTTTCAAATGTGGATCATTCTGGACTTGACAGTGAGTTGTGATCACTTCTACTGATTAGCTTAGCTGAAAAATTCAGGTTTCTGATACTAAGATATGAGTGGTTAAACAGGTGGCGAACTTCACTCTGTAACTATATTTTAAACATACCTGACATTCAAGCCTTCGTCATATTCTTCATCTGATACATATTCATACTCGACATCTTTATAAAGGTAAACTTTATCTGAGCCAAAATTCATTGTTACTGGAAAATAGAAAATGATACATAATTTCTACAGATAATTTCCTAGACCAATTCATGAAGCCATAGGCGTTTTTGTATAAGCAAATCATATCAACTCGCTTCAACTGCAGAGAATCATGGTACATGGTAAAAATCAATTCACCTCAAATAAATGACTATCAGCATATCCCAAGTTGAGCATCAAGTTGGTTTGGTTTTGAGTTATCTATTTTCTGATACACAGATCATTAAAAAGTTAAATCTACCAATTGAATCATTTTTTCTGTTGATCTTTGTCTTTGTTGCTAGACAAGATAGAATGCTGGTAAAAATGATATTTTTTTTGTCTTTATTCCTGTAACTTGTGAATGAGATCTCAAAATGTATTTACTTGTTAACAATGTTGCCTGTCAGTTTGGATATTAAAAAAATCGAACCAAAGCCTGTGAGCCACAATTTGGTTGAGTTTGATACGCGCAAAAAAATGTGTCACTTTTTTATTTCAATTGGATGCATTGGTCACTATTATTGGTTGCATTAGCAGTCAAGAACTAACTTTTGTTCAGTTTATTTTTTAGCTTTGATCTTCCATCTAGCCACTTCAATAAGGGTCATGGTGCAGAAAAGTAGGATGTACACCTCCATTCATTTCATTTCAGTTGGGGTCTAATGACAGCCCTCTTAATGACGTCTGCTTTAAACCAATAAAATTTCTACCTTCTCTGGTATCAAGCGTAATATATAGGGCCTAAGATTACTTCCTCTTGTCCTCTCCCCTGGTCTCTACTGTAGGTCGATTGTGCAATCATGTATTGTTATAGGCATTGAACCAGAATTGTAAATATTCAAAGGTCTAAATCTGGACTAGGACTTGTTTATCTTTCAACTAACACGTTTCTACAGAAAATACATACCGATTTATATGCTGTCAATTGCTGAAAATATTCTTAACTTTTAATTCGCTTCCTCTTGCAATATTTTCGTAAACAAAACTAATTATAGAGCCAAACAACCGTAAAATGCATGCGCATTCGAAATAGATCTGAATTATTTCTTTAATAACGCTTTCGAAATTATTAATATCCTGAAATCCAAACTTATCTATCCATAAAGAAAGAAAAGATCGAAATACTTATTGGATCTTTTACAAAAATTATCAGGTTTAAAATTTTGACGCGTAGTAATATAATGATTCATTTCTAAAAATAGAAATTTGGAAATATAATAATCTATTTTTAGTATCGTGCTCAATGAAGTCCAGCAAGTTCCTATAAAAAGCACATAGTTCATACTCGGATCCAGAGAACATACTTATTATTGGAGTATTGCCTTATAAACTATAATTACAGCACATTTTCCATTTTGGCTTATGCGCGATGTATTCATAATGCCACCATGTTAATCCTATATCCTTATTACTATTTATTGCTAAGCCTATAGCCTATCTTGGGTCCTACACACTCCATGGATTTGGAATTTCAAATGGCCCGGAAAAGAGCTGAAGTCAGTAGAAAAATTTTAAAGAAGCAGCTAGTTATACAGGCCTAAACAAAGTTTTCATTATCAAAAACGACATTTAAAACTAATAAAAGCGGAAAGCACATAATTATTATGAATTAGGCCTACATCTGTATAGGCCACACTGAATTCGTTTTAAAAGGGTTAATTACAAATGGAGCGTAAATGTTAAAGCTCGATGTACAGTAGGAATTTGTCCCTTAACTAATATCTAAAAGTTTTAATTTAAAGGGACATATTCACCATCCGTTTGACCAGAAAGTCCCAGAAACTGGATTTTTTTTTAGCTCAGATAAGGATGGGTGTAAGTTACCGATTCTCCTAGCTCTCCATATTGTCTAAATTGGGCCAAAAAAAAGATCTAAAAATTGACGCTGAAGTTGTGCCTGACACTGAATGTCCCTTTAATTTTTAATGAGGCCTTTTTAACTGTGGTCTGGAAAAGGGGTGGTATACTGACTTGCCAGATTATAATTATGTTCACTCGTTTTGCTTTTCAATTTTACCATTTCCGATTGAAAGTTTGACAAAAATCGCTTGATAAATTACGTTTTGAGGAAACTTAATGCTTAAACTATGCACCTCTAATAAATTCTGTTGACATGATTTGAAAATAAATTGGTAAATACACAGCTTTAATCAGGCAACACAATTTAATCACATGACCTTTTTGGAAAATGTCGGCCGACCTGATTTTCGGTAAAATCTTGAACTTTCTTAGTGTTTTGTAGTTTACTTCGTTTTGACAGTTCACTTTATGAACTGAATTTCGAAAAAGGCCTCTTAAGAAACATATTATTTATCTTGAAATATTTTGTTTCGATGTTTCAGGGTCCATTCCGCCTTTCTATCGTGAAGTTTATGACATCGTCTGCCCAAACCAAGAACATGTTGACAGGGAACTTTTTGTACAAATGCTTGTTAAATCAAGCTTACCTAAAACAACCATTATGCAGGCAAGTATTTATATGTTTTGTGAACTATTGTGGTTTTGAAATGCATTTTCCTTATTGCTCAAATCGTCATTATGAGTAAGAACATGCAAAGTGGGTGTGTCTGTCATATAAATGGATGGTAAGTATTAGCTATTTTTAGCTGTATAACTTATAAGTAGGCCTATATAACATGCTATGATTTATTGCATCATACATAGTTTGTATTTGAAATTAAATGCAGCTTTTATTTCTATGGCTTGTTTACATGCTTGGAGAAATTTGATTGCTTGCCAACTAGATGATCCAATGCGAAAGTGGATATTTGATAAACCATTAAACCTGCTAAGACTTTAGCTTTGTAATTATAAGCCGTTCTATATAATATTCAATAATTTATTGCAGGTTTATTGGATTGCCCATCATATGGTCAAAAGTTGAGGCCTTTTATCACATCAAAGTAAAAAATTAAATAGCTTGGCCCCTTATCAGACATTTATTTTGACCTTACACTATTTACAGATATGGGAGATGGTTGACAGTAGTGAAGGCTCTGTAGCCAGAAATGGTCTTTATAAGGCCTTAGCTTTAACAGCCCTTGCACAACAGGGCAAACAACTCAATGAGAAGTTGTTGGAAAGTTTTTCTGGCCAAGGTCAGTTATACAATTTTTTATTGAAATTAACATGTTTTGCAGGGTTCTACAAAATATACCTGATCCTGGCTGACTTTAACTTTGTAACAATATTTTGATACCAAATTTATTAGCTGAGCTTAGAATATTTTATATAAGCTTAAGTGGATTTAAATTACATAATTTAAACATTTTTTTTTATAAATTTTGGTTAGCATTTCAAAAGTCCTTCATTTTCCATTTGTTATATTATTTTCATGGTTTTATTTTACTTGTTTTAGAGTTGCCCAAACCAGCATTGGGTGATTTGACTGATCTAAAGAATACCAGTATGAAGTTGAGAAGACAGAAGAATCCTAATGTACTAGGTTTAAATTACAGTGATCTATGTAACTTAGATACTGTTAAAGTGGAACTAGTGCCAGAAAAGAAGGGGTTGATATTAAAACATGTAGAATATGAAGTCACTAGCCAAGTAAGTGCAAAAATTAAGTTGCGATTCATCTTGAAGGGCATTTGAATCAGTTAGATGACAGGTTGCCCTTTGGTATGATTAACATTCTACTTAATTTACTCGATTATGACACCGTATGACACCATTGGAAATGGAGCTACTGGCTTAATGACATTAATTGTTATAAAATAGCAACGAGTTGTTCTTAGGCTTGTAAACTTTTATGTATCATTTAATCTATCATGAAACACTTAGGACGAATTGTGCTTATCTTATCTTCATATGCCTTTACAAATTACCTGCAGTTAACTGGAACCAGTTCTTGATTTATTTATGCTGTTTTCATGTTGCTAATTTCTATTTCAGAGATGGAAAACAACTGTATTAAGAAGATACAATGATTTTATTTCATTCCATGAATTGTTAATGTTAAGATTTCCATATCGTTTAATTCCAAGATTACCACCAAAGAAAATGATGGGAGGTAAGAATTCAACTGACTTGAAATTACTGGTTTAATGTATTATTGACAATATTGTCCCCACCCCCTGCACCCTGAAATGAACTAAAATATGTCATCATAATTAAAGCTTGCCATACATAATAGTTTTTTTTTTGTTGGGTTTAGTTGTTTGATAAATGTAAGTAAACAGGAGTGAAAAACTAACAGAATATTCTACAATGCAAAAACAATTTTTGGGTGCAAAAATATCTTTTTTTAAGCACAAAATGTCATATTTGGTATATTTTGTATTATATGTCTATAAACAGTACTACCTTCACAGCATACTTTATTATATAATTAACCATAAACAGACCAGATGTAATTTTTTTTTCAATTAGGATTTATAGATTCACACATGTATAATCTACCGATGCTTTCGTGTTTCTCCTGCTTTTGCCCTACTGACCAGATGCCTATGTCTGTCGATTTTTTGTGAGATAAAAATCTAATAAT
The DNA here is from genome assembly GCF_000327385.1 of Lottia gigantea. NCBI lineage: Eukaryota > Metazoa > Mollusca > Gastropoda > Lottiidae > Lottia > Lottia gigantea. The sequence goes on along the minus strand of NW_008708817.1, from coordinate 34,097 downwards.
TTTGGTAAATTTGACCACTAAACAGAAAAAAAAGGTCTTACAATTTTGTTTTCTATTGTAGCTAATAGAGAGTTTATTGAGCAGAGAAGAAGATCGTTAAAAAGATTTTTAATTATAGTGGCTCGTCACCCCCAAATTAATGATGATGAATTATTAAAATTTTTCTTAACTTACAATGGATCTGTATGTATATTGATATTTTTTCCATGGTATATTTGATTGTAGGGAAACTGAACATCATAATGTAATGCTCAAAAGAGATACTGATTAAGCTTATTCCTTCGATTCATCTATGTTTGTGTGTTGTCTTCATTGAAAAGAGTGCAGACAAAAAAGAGACTTACATATGAAGCAACTATTAGCATGTAAACCCAGTTGAAAAACCCAAATGCAAAGTATTATCAGGTATTCTGGAAGAGTGGGCTAAATCTGCCCTACTTTTAAAGCTCTCTAAAGTAATTTTTTCATGGAGTTCTGTCCAAGAGTTGTCATCAATCAGATGAAAAATGTAAATGGAAAGGGATTATATTTGATATAAATTTTGATTGTAGGATATGCAGCATAAAATAAAAGAACATTTTCGAGGGAGTCCAGATGAGTTTATGATTAGTAATTTAGCTAGTAAAGCCAAGGTGTTTATTTCTGTTTTTTTTTCCTGTTCAAGGAGTTTGCTCATATGCTAATTGTGTTCAAAAGGATGATCTTGGTTGTACTTAATTGGTGGTTTCTGTTTATTCAGGATTCATATAATCCACTGTTCAATAAAACAAGTTGAAACAGGGATGTGACATATCCATTCTGTACGGTTTCATTGACGCCTATAGAGTATAGATGGAACCTGTTCAGAACTCACAGATCGAGCGCCACCCTGTTTTAAAGCTGACGTACACAGAAACTTTTAAGTGACTATATTGAACAATGATGCAAATGAAACTAAATTTTTGTTGTTTTTTTGTAGGATTTAGTGCCATTAGATACCCAAACCCAGATATCTTACAGTAAACAACATATCCAGTTGTTGTACAACGGTGTATCTAAAATGAAAGATATATCTGAAAGAATGGTTGTGAGTTCAGCAGGGTTTGCTACAGACATGTTATCATTTGGCAGTGAATTAAGGTTTGTGTGTGTTTTATGTACAATTATTATGTTATCGTTTTTGACCTGGCCTGAAACTTTCCAACTTTGATTTTTGATTGAGACAGGGTTGCTTTCTATGTGAATTCCTCAAAGTGTATTTTGATACTGAAACAATGTGCCGATTCAAATATATGATATTAAAGGGAATGTAAAGAGGTTTTCTAAACTTTTCACATGTGTCTTGGACACTAATAGCATCATAACATTTTCAGACATTTTAACAGACTAACGAACATATCCAGCAAATATGGCCATATCAACAGCCCTTATTTGCACCATTCCAGTTTTCAGACAATGATATCCAAACGCCTTTGCAATAGTGACGTGATACTGACGTCTAACTAAAAATTGGAATCTTGCCAATCGATGATATCAGTGATCACATTAAAAGTTTAGTAAACCTCTTTACATTCCCTTGAACTACAAGTTGATGTATGCGTGATGCATGTGCGTTTCGTCTTTTGAACATGTTTATGATATTGTAAATGTTTTTTTTTTATAGTCAAATGAGTAATGATGCCACCCCAGTGACAGCCTGGGCTACTGGTAATAATGATAGCTGGACACATTTACAAAAAGGTTTTAAACATTTATCAGTAGAATATGCAGCTTTAGCTGATAAAGCTACACATGAGGTAAGCTGTTTACATTTTAAAACAGGACTTCCCTTCTGATTAGGTATTAGGGGTTGAGAGCCAACACCGGGCTGACTCTAATAAGCACTGGTACAGGCATCAGAATTTTTCCTACTTTGAGGAGGATTCGAACCCACAGCACCTAATGGTCTAGTAGACGGCAATTCAACTCGCTACTAACTGAGTTATTATTATGGATAGAAAGGAATAGAATATTAATTAAATTTGGTAAATATTTATAGGCACTAGAAGCTGAAGAAGGGGTTGTAGAAAAATTATCATTATTCCAAGATATGTTAGTGGCTTACAGAGTGAGTACAAAATTGAAACGAACACAATTTAAAAAAGGATTTTGTCAGATCACAAATAGCAAGTGTATTTGATCAACTGTAGAACTAAGAGAACAAACAAAAAATGAATTCCCACATCAACGATATATTTGATAAAAACTTCTAGATGGTGATATATAACTTTGCCATTTGACATGTTCTCTGCATTTCCACTTTGTTGGACTAATTTATTATTTTTTGGCTGGATTTGGTTTGGCCAGAAGAATTTCAAAGCCAGGCATTGAGCAGCCTTTTAAAGCAAAGATATTTTTTGTAGGATTTATGTGATAGACATGAAAAAGGTGTACTCAATGATCACCAAAGAGCAATACAGAAAATGGGGCAATATAAGAAGAAAAAAATGTCTGCAACTGTAAATACTGCTGAGGTTTGTGTTCATTATTTATTTAATCAGCTTATGGTTACTTTTTTCATTTTTGCAGTTTATATATCATATTAAATGCTTAACAAAAAATCCAGATGAATTTAATACTGTAGACCAAAATTAAGTAACAGGTGTGCTCGTCTTACAGCTCAAGGTTTGAGTGTTGAATCTCACTTCAAACCTTATGCTTCAGCAAAGTTTGCCTGGAGCTAGAGAAACTAAGACAATTTTTGTGTATCTTACAATTTATCATGTATATAACTTCTAACCAACCATTCCCTTCAAGCTTATTTTATATTGTGCTTCAATCCTAAATGAAATTCCATCCCTTCCTTTTCTAGACAGGCACAGTTGAACAATTAGAACAGAGAATTTTAGATGTAAGTCTTATCTTTTGATTGTATAATGTAGCTTGATGGATTCTAAAATGTTTTTTTTAGCCTTTTTATGTATTCAAGATACTTGTAACTCATTTCCAGCCTAAAATTCCAGTGATTCCAATAAAATAGATTTGTTTGGATATCATTTGAACTTAAGCCACCAAAATTTTCGGCAAATTGGAAAAAACGAATTTAGACTTTAAAATGGAATGGTACAGCTTTTGTGATGCCAGATCTGGAAGATTTTTTACAATCTTATATCGTGGGTGACAGCTTGAAACCTTGATAACGATGTATGATGGGAAATTACTTTTCCAGAAAAACGCAAAAAACTATTTGTACGCGTATTTTGTTACAATCTTTTTTTTTCTTTTTTTTACCACTATACATGGTATTCATTCTTTGAAAATTTAAATCTCTTATAACAATTTGAGTACTCCAGCCTATTCAACCAATAACATATATAATAGTTCAGTATACAAGGTTTTTCGTTTTCAACCGCATTACCTCATTACGAGGTTTTAAATCTGAATGATTATATTTGATTAGTGGTTTTTGGGTTATTTACAATCAAGCTGAGAATACGAGGATTTGATCACAAGATCTGCGCTTTTACGAGAGCTTTCTAACGGTACCAAAAAGTAAAAATGACCAAATATGGCATATACAAGGTTTCAATCAGTCACCCACGATATACCAATATTGTAGGTCTTTGCACGTAAGTTTGTAACAGCTGCACAACAAACCCTATCCATTACAATGCACATGTAAATGAACAACCAAGTGGTGAATGATATAACGATACCAAATTAATTTCCAAACCATTATTATGATCTGTTTGAGAAATATAGAAAATTGCATTGGAATTGCTTCAAATAAAACCTAATTATTTCCAATAACTATTGAAAACTGCTAAAAATAAGTTGGTCATGTTAATATACAATTTGAAAAAAGTTTAGAGTAAAATAAAAATTAAAATATTTTGACGACAATCAAATATGCACAAGGCGTATGAATTTGCCAAAACTGTGTAAGAAGTTGTTTTTATTCTGGCTCTTTTTAATTTGCAGCAAGAAAGTCAAATTGCCAACATGGAAAATAGGAATTATTATTCTTTACATTGTCTTCAAATGGAAACACAATTGATACATGGTAATTTAGACATATTTTATGAAGTTCTCAGTACAATGGCAGACGTGGAAGCTAGAGCACATTCAGAGGTAGGCGAATTTTGTTATTTTGGGCAATCTACAATTTGTATCTACAATATGCATTTTACAAGTATATAACCTCATGCTTATAAAGATAAACACACAAAATGTGATTGGTTTGCATATTCATTGAACACTAAACATTGAATATTAAAAAAAAAAAACCCAAAAGTCCAAAAACTCAACATTTTGGTGTCTGTGTTATAAACCTAACTGTTATTTTATGTAGATGGATTGGACATTTTTTACGTTGATAGAGATGTTTCCAGATTTACTCAGAAGTCAGGGGTCAGAAAGAGTGCCCACAATTTTGAGCAAAATGGATTTTCTCTAATATACTTGAGGATTAGATGGAGGGGTAAATAGTACAATGCCAGATTTACTAGAGGTGCTCATCTGCACATTTTACAACCTTGAAAATTGAATTGAATATATTGCAGTATTCCAAAACACCATTTCATTTGTTTGATTTTTTTTCAGTTGGCAAATGTTTGGTCAGCCGTGAGACCTCTAGTGGAAGGGTTAAACCCTACAACTGTCTCGAGTCCATCGTCGCCTACAACAATATCGCCTATAGGTTCGCCTCTAAACAGTCATACTGGTATTACAATGTAAATAACAAGCAAACAACTGTGATTAACTATTTTTATATCATTACCATTTTCTACTTTAATATGATATTTTTATAGAAAAATATGTACAAAATATTTTTAAAGAGATTCTGTTGCGTTCTTATGAAATCAAACTGTATACTGATCATTACCTGTCCATATAACACACTGATAGATATTTTGTTTAGTTTATTTTCTGTGGGTTACTTTGCTCATTCTGTAAGTTTTTTTTTTAGACACAATTGGCATAGAAATTTATTCAACATAATGCAATATATTGGAGGGGTAGGTTTTTCTATTTGTAGAATTCTATAAGTTATGCATATCCTTGGAATATATTTTGGTACCTTGTGAGGCACATCGACATCATAGAATATCTGGTATTGTCTTGATGGATTCATTTTTCAGCTATTTATAGATACTAAGAGTTATTCCAAATTTGGCTATTTTCAAGGTGAAAATTCTCTAAAACTGGAATAAAAAGTAACAGTTTATATCAGGCCCTGAACGTATTGATATTCCATCTGTATATCACATTGAGGAACAGGTAAGGCAAGATTTGTTGGACTACTTATAGACATGCCTTTTGTTACAAATGTCTATAGATCCTTGTATGAGGGAGGCAATCCACAGAAAATATATCTAAAACAAGATGTCTAATTATAAAAATATGTTCTTCACCAGCTCTCTCTTGGTCTCAATCTTCACTGCTTTTGATGTCATGAAAACATTTTGACCTGTAATCCCTCTTCTTAACTATTTCTTCCTTGATAAAAAAAAATGTATTCTGAAAAGGTTTTCAAGACTTCTGAATGTGTATCAGAAACATTTATTGTTTCTATCAACACCATTCTGATTTCTCTTTCAAATTCTGGTTTCAAGAAAAAATTGCTGAAACCATTTGGCTTCAATTGCATATGCATGACGTCTTCATTTGGTTAGGTTTTCCAAAGTTTAAGGAACCTCAAAATAAGTTGTGGTGCTAGTAGAAGCTATAATTGTCTCTGATACACTTACAAGGTCAGAAAACCTCATCAGTGGAAATGAGATCCAAAAAATAATTCCTCATTAAAATCAAAGTAGCTCATAGTTATGTTATATTTAAGTTCTTGCACTTTGTAGAAAATCCACTTTGTTTGTAGTTTTAAGTTCACATTGATATAATTATTTTGTGTTGCAATGTATTATTAATAGCAAAATTAATATTCTGAACTTGATTTAGATTTGCAACTTTCTTGACCAAAGTGGATTTGGGCTGAAATGCTAAAATCAGTCATCGTTTTATTTTTTATTAGCTTATTTTTTTTAATAATCACTACAGTTAGGGTCTAAAGACAGCCTTCTTGAACATTCATTTGTTCAACATAAGGTGAATTCAGTGTCTAATGCTTCTCAGAATGCACCTTTTGTTCTAGTCGCAAAATCCAAGCATTACAGAGGGGAGGAATTTGATTGGCTGGAAGTGTCATCAAACGTATGAATGTTCTAAAGTGGCGTAAGATAATATCAATATTAAGACATCATTGATAATTTCTGCCGGCAAGAACTTGCTACCTGCTTTACAAAAACTTAGCTTACATGAAAACGATGTGAAATACAGCCGTTTGATTGGTTAGTTAAGCTGGATTTAAAATTGATAGACCAATCAGATGGCCTGATCACCTAATTTTTCATAAGTTCAGTTTTTATTAAATATGCTCAATGAAATTAAGAAAATTCTATCCCCTTTAAGGCAAATTGGAATATTTTCAGTTGAAATTTTAAAACTATGTAAGCATTTATAATAATCTTATTTATACCCTGTGAATTAGTTTAGTTTAGAATTGGTCTTGATTATTTAGTGCAAAATATATAGTAAAATTGAAATAGGTGAATTAAAGAAGGTTTTCCTATTTCCTAAGTTTTTTGACAGAAAGTTTTTATAGTGGTAAAATCATTAATATTCCAGTTTTAATAACCATTCCTGTTTTAACTTATTATAGCTTGTGATCAGTATTCGCTTCACCTATTGCCAATTTGCCATCCCTTAAAGCTTACATCTATCGATTTTAGTTTCCATTGAAAATTTGTATTGAGAAGTTTGAAAAGTCTGTCATTTTCACAATATCAAGACATTATACACTGCTTCTAATACCTTGACATCATTGGGTATTTTTCTTGTATTTTATTTTTCTTGAAAATTTTGTGAAATAATTGTTTTCTGTTGAGAGTTCTGATTGGCTGTCTTTGTTATTGTACTATCCAATCAAATTGCTGCATTCACAATATTTCATAATACAAGAAAAGTGCCTAATGATATCTAGGAATTTAATGTCTTCACATTGTGTGGTGATCTGTTGATTTAAAATGTAGTTAAAGATATTTATACTCATATGAGTCTAGTTAATGGGATTGTAAAGAGATTTTCTAAAAGTTTTATGTGTATCGGGAAAATGGGTTTAGTTTCAAATACTTAAAATATTTTGGTGCATATTCAGTTGTTAATTTTGTTATAGTTAATATTTTATTCAGAATAAGGGTTTATTTGGTGCATATCATGATCTGAATTTAATTTCTCTTTTTCATCGAATTACTGCTGTCAAGTTTCTATCATCGAACAGATTTTCTCTAGTAAATTTTGTGCCAAGTGCCTTTAGATGTAGCAAAGGTTTAATTCTGTATTTTCATTATTTTTTTGCATGTTTTTTTTAAGTTTGTGTTTTAGCCTTAGTATTTGTATCGAGAACACATTTGCCACTTCCGATATCTTTGGTTCTAGTAATTCCAGACAAACTTGATAATATCACTATCACAAATACCATTAAAGCCAAATTTTAACGTAAATTTTATCGTAAAACGTTTTTTCTCAAATATGTCCATAGTCTTCAGAAGTACCAAAAATTCTTGTGTCTTTTCTGTATATAACAGAGTATCTTCGAATGACAAGTCATCATTTTAACATTCAAGCGCGGATAATTCTGGACACAAATGGATTTGAAGGTTTAAAATTTGACGGTGAAATGTGAACACTATTACTGATAGGCTTAACTAAAGTATGATTGGTCAAAAAGAATGGCGCACTTGTCCCTTTAAGTGTTTCTGATACACATACAAAGGCTTAGAAAAAATTGAAGTTTTTGAACTACATGCATGCTTTTGGTGTTTGTTAAATTATTAAGAATATAAGGGTTCTATTGCTTTATGATTTAACAATTTGGGATACCTACTTTAGTACAATATGATGTACAGCTTGTAGATATTAAAGATAAATTGCCATAATATATGTATATATGGCAAGCTTGGTAAATAGGTAGTGCATAATCAGCTTATGTACTAGAATAAATTTGATCTTTGAAATTATATGTCTCAGGAAATTTAATCGTTGTGCATTCCTTAAAGGGATACTACCTCTTAGAATAAACCTAAAGTTTAAAGTCTCTAACTTGGTCAATAAGTGTATATATTCATCAGTTGTACTTAACTAGTGCCATGACTAAAAAATAGAATCTCTATATAAGACAATATAGCCATTAAACCAAGTAATTATTTATATAAAAACGCTTCTAAGCATGTTTCAATAATTACTTAATGAATTATTACTTTAGTTTTATGGATTTATGGGATTATAGAGGGATTCTGTTGATAGTTATTACATCAGGTAAGTCTACTGATGAATCTTAACCAAGTGTAAAAAATTCAATTTTTGGGTCATTGGGTAAGAGGTAGTGTACCTTTAAAGTTATCTTGTCAGACTCTTGTTGCACTTGCTTTAAACTTTGTTCAGTACAAAAAGCATTGGTAAATGGATACTGTCAAAGTTACCATTGTAATCAATCTAATTAATATTAATTACAATTTTGTTTCTTTTTCTTTTACTGAGATTTTTTTGTTTTCACAGTAATCTGACAAGTTCTCAACCAAAGATTTGTCCTAAAGGTAGTATGTAATTTTTACCAATCAAAGCGTGTCATGTAGAACCAGTTTCTTGATATCCCACAATTCTTTATCAAGAAACAAAACGATTTGATTGGTTAAAATAACATCATTGGAATGGACTTTTGGTAAAAAAAACTCTTTAGATTGCAGTGTAGACTAGAATTATCAAAAAACAAAAGAGATAGATTGTAATCTAATATTAATTAATTAGATTGCATTGGAAGATATTTCTGCATTTAGTTTTGACATTTGACTATTGTTAACTCAAAAAAGTACACATAGGTGAAACAGATAAAGTTTTTTAATTAAGGATTTGCTTATTTCATAGAGCTTAATTCCAGCCATTTGCATCACTTTTCAGAATGAGATGATGGAAGCAGTTAATAACAGTTCAAAGTTAGATTGCAGTAATTCCTTCAGGAAATTTTTTAATTGCTAACAAATTATGCATTAGATTTTCATTATGAAAAGTGTTACGGATAGCTGAAATGTTGCAATTTGACTGGGGAGTTCTGCATGTTAGAGATTTGTGGAATCAACCGGACAGTCAATAAAACAAGTTGGAACAGAGTTCAGAATGTATTCCACTTGTGCGGAAAAAAATAGAAGGTGCAGATAGAATTATAATTGGCAGAGAAGGAAATTTTCGCTTTCAAATTGGCAGAGTAGGAAATTTTTTGCTTGATTGGTGGCAGAATTGAAACAGACAGAATCTGTTTAGAACTCTCCAATCGAGCCCCATCCTGGTCAGTAATTTATGCCTATATAATTTGGCGATAGTGGTTATAATTATTATTAATGTTAAATTTGAAGAGTATTGTATTAAACATGTATATCAAAATGAAATCTTTTAAAGATGTTTATATATCTATAATCAGGTGCTTTATTTGTTTATAAATATCCATTATATATCATTATTACTATTATTATTATTATTATTAGCACCATGTTTGTTTTGTTGTATTTATTAAAATTTATCAAATCATTATCTGATTATTTTAGAGAAAAAAGAATTGGAAAAATGTGGATGTTGGTAAGAACATTCGAAACTTTATATGACAGCTTGGTTACATCAAACAAATGGTGGTTGTGGATGTTCTAATCTCAGTCAGTGATTTCTAGTGACCTTGAATTAGGCACCTTTCTTTATTATTGTAACTGTAAATGGTTTAGGATAATTTGGAAAATATCAATGCCAATGCCATAAATTTTCAATATAGAAATCTCAGTAAATTTTCATTAAAATGTAAGATTTATTTGCATAACATAACAAGGAGCAAATTCAAAAATTAACAAAAGAAATGCTAAAAATATGCACATCCTAACTCTTTAACATATAATATATTTTCTAGACACATTCTGGATTTCTTAAAGGGATTATAAAGAGTTTTTTTTTCAAATATATATTATGTGTATCAGGGACACTGATAGCATCAATTTGTACCATTTCAATTTTTGGTCACTTTCTATGGTTCCTGCAATTCCACTAAAGCTACATGTTTGAAGATGTCAATAATTGCAAAATGTGCTTTATCTCATGAGGACCTTTGCTATTAGTGATGTCATCAAGCACTTAAGTTTTAGTGGAATTGCAGGTACAGCAAGTCCGATTCAAAATTGAAATGGTGCAAATTGATGCTATCAGTGTCCCGGATACACATAAAAAATGTAGAAAATGTCATTATAATCCCTTTAATAGACTAGATATCAACTTGTAAAATTCAAAGATAACATGCAATTAAAAATAAAATTATTTACAATATAAAATTATAAAAGATATATACATAATAAAATTTAAATGCATTGATAAAATTGAACATTTCTACAATATAACTACAAATTTTTTAGAAAATTTGGTGGTCAAATTCATTAATGTTAACAAAAGTAAATAAATTTTCATACATGATGTATAAAAATTAATTGGCGGTGAATTTGGCATCAGAAAATAATTCTTATTCAATAGCAATACTGCATTGATGACCATCAGCAATACTTCATTGATGACAATCAGCAATACTTCATTGATAATCATCAGCAATACAGCATTGATGATCATCAGCAATACTTCATTGATGACCATCAGTAATACTTCATTGATGACCATCAGCAATACTTCATTGATGACCATCAGTAATACTTCATTGATGACCATCAGCAATACTTCATTGATGACCATCAGCAATACTTCATTGATGACCATCAGCAAAAGTGTATTGAACACCATCAGCAATACTGCATTGATGACCATCAGCAAAACAGCATTGATGACCATCAGCATTACTGCCTTGATGACCATCAGCAATACAGCATTGAAGACCATCAGCAATATTTCATTGATGACCATCAGCAATACTGCATTGATGACCATCAGCAATACTGCATTGATGACCAACAGCAATACTGCATTGATTACCATCGGCAATATAGCATTGAAGACCATCAGCTATACTTAATTGATGACCATCAGCAGTACTGCATTGAAAATCATCAGCAATACAGCATTGAAAACCATCAGCAATACAGCATTGAAGACCATCAGCAACAATTCAATTGATAGCAATTCTAAACTGAAGACCATCAGCAACTATTCAATTTGATAGCAATTCTGGACTGATGACCATCAGCAACTATTCAATTTGATAGCAATTCTAAACTGATGACCATCAGCACCTGTCTCTTATTCAATAGCAATACTAGACTGAAGATCATCAGCAACTTTTCAATTTGATAGCAATTCTAGACTGGCACAATTTGGCAATTCTAGACTGATGACCATCAGCAACTGTTTCTTATTCAATAGCAATACTAGACTGAAGACCATCAGCAACTATTTCTTCTGAATGTAATGTTTTCACTTTTCCAGTACTTCTGTCTTTAGATGTATGTGTTAAAAAATGATGTCCTGGGTGAGCTAGGCTAGTTTCAACTCTTACTGTAGTTAAATAACCACTTTGGTTTGGTTGCTGAAATAATGAAAAATGCAGTAAATCAGTAAATATAAAGCATTTTTTTCCTTTGTTGCATCTATTTTATCATATACATTAACATGTCAATGTCAACAGGCTTCTAAGGAAATTTGTGGTGAAATGTCAAAGAGCACTAGAAATTTTCTCTGGTTTAGATCCGAATTAGAAGATTTGGCGCCTTATTCCATAGCAGACAAAAATCTACTTTGTTTTTTAACGTTCAAAATTATGCTAAAATCTCAAATTAAGTGAAATGGAGTTTAACGTCCTACTTTTCGGAAATTTTGCCAGGATAGAGGCATTAGCCTAATCTTTTTGACTTCCAATTGTTGAGGGATCTTTAACGTGCCTAGTCTGTAGCACACGGGGGCCTTGGTTTATTGTCTCATCCTACAGCAACACATCTTTTCATGTCAGCCCCCCTTACCTGCATTACTGACAAGTGGTGTCGAAATCTCGATTTCGTTTACCTGATTTTTATAACTGTTAGCATTAGTATAGGGACTTTTCTTGGCTTTATGTTTCTTCTTCTTCACTTGAAGTGGAGGAAGATCTAAATAATTCTCTAAAAGAAAAGAGAGAAAATCTTCTCTGAAGCAAAACAGAGTGTAATTTTAACCCAACAATGGAAGGTAAGTTAGACTCTCTTTCTAATGTGTGCTATAAGTGAATTGGTTCTTTTACATGACGTCATTTGCTTGGTTATGTCGAATATATGATGGCTGTGAGTTTGATCAGCATTTGAAAGTTTGATGCCTTCAATAAGTCATCTTCACTCATATTTCTAGTTTACTCAGCGAAGAGGTTTGGCCAAGGACCAGCTGGTAGAAATCATCCTTATTTGTGAACCTAAGTTGTTATCCTTTCTTTCTTTCTTAATCTGATAGGGCTAGTTTCGAATTTGATTTTCATTTTTTTGTTTATTATGAATACTTTATACACATCTACATTCATGAAATTTATCATAAACTGTAGATTCTAGAGTATTTACATGGAAGTACAAATGTACAGACAAACATTGACACAGAGAGATAAAGGTGACATATAGACATACCATCAGAGAAGATATCATGATAAGGAAAGTTTTCACCATCACTACTATAATTATGAAGATTTCTAGGTTGGTAAGATTTTACTTTATAATTATCTACTTCATCTTCTTCTTCTTCAAATCTCTACAATGATCATTTAAATCAAAACGACTCCAAAACACTTATTGCGGTTTAATGTTGTTGCTACAGGCTGTGTAGGTTAAAGATCTACCAACAGTTTGAAATCGGAAAACAGGAAGCTAATGCTGCTGTCATGGCAAAATTTAGCCCAATTAGGTGCAGAAAAGTAGGATGTAAACCTCATTTAATTTAATTTCATTTGCAATCAAATTTTTTGTTGATCAATCCCATACCAGCATTATCAAAAAAGTTATTTCATTGTACAAATGTAAATTAATGTTGCTTTATACATTAGTACATAACTGAGTCACCATAGGCATTTTTATGCTCCTATTATGCACCTACCTATGTCTCCAGGGCATATACATAAATACTAGATCATTCTTATACTGCCATATGCACACATTAGTTCAGTTCTTAATATTTTTACAAAAAATTCTAACAGAATTACCTGTCTCGTATTCTGTGCAGATGAAAAATTAGGTTGCTTTCTTTCAGAGCTTGATTTACACACTTCATCCATTATTTCTTCTAATAAATCACTACTTTCCTCTGAAACATCCAAACATAGCACATAAAATCTGTTATAACTGGGGCCTTGTTCAACATTCAAATAAATGATTGTGCAATGTCGTGCACTGTGTCACAGCATATTCTTTTTTGATTCATATAATCACTTTAAAGAGATCTTCAACATGCATAGCCTGGACATAGCATAGGAGCCTTGGGTTATTGTTCTATCCAAACAACTATCTAGGCCCTTTGTCATGTCCCTGAGCTGCATCACTGACAAGGTTGAAAGATCTCCACCTATGGCCTAAGCCATGATCAAACTCTGATTTGGAGAAAATAAAAGACATACCGTCCTTACTAGGGCTACACATAGTAGTGTCTTGTTGTAAATCTTGTTGTACTTTCTTGAGTTCATCACTAACCCAGACTGTAATGAGATCAGAATCAACACTACTGGCACTGGGAATGTCCACTTGATCTTTAAAACAAAGATTAATCTTATCAGACCAGCACATCATTCTGGGGCCAATTCAACAAGAGAAAATAATATCTTTAGGTAGTTCAGGTGGTAATGAATACAATACGAGTCTTGCTTTAATATCATTTACTATTTACCTCACAACAAAATAGACTATTCTTGTTTATGTTAAAGATCTATTGTAATATCAAGACTTATATTCAAATTTTCTAAATTCAACTGCTTGTGATAATTTTAATTAGTCTAGATCAGGGATAATTTAGAAATTTTTGGGATGTTTCGTAGTCTGGCATTTAATTTTCTGACCATTCTAAGTGGTTCTCCAACAGATTGCAGAGAAAACAGAATATCTAGAAATTTTAAGGATTCATATGGAAAAGGGATTTTGAATTTAGCCGAGATAGTATACATCTGAACAAGGCATTATGTACAAGAATTCAGCGTTAATATAGAATGTATGACAATATTTTGTTAATATAAACAGTAATACTCAACTATTTTGGTGATCAGTGCTACAAGCTGTAGATAATGTTGTTAAACTAGATTGACTATCATTATCATCATTACCATAATCATCTGTTTTATTATCATCTTGTTTATATAAACTATATATAGGTGATGTTCTCACATCTACAAAAATTTACACTAGTAAGTATAATTCACCCATATATTTCTTTAGTTGCTGTTCAGCAATTGGGTGAGCAATGCAGTGTGCAATGAGGGTTGCTGTTGTCTGTTTATGTGTTTTTATTGGTGATCCTATGTAGAGGATATAAGTGCCAAGAAGACAACACAGTCCATCACTATAAGTTATAATGTTGGTATGTCCAGATGAAACTCACTCTAAACTATAATACAACTGGAAACTGAATCAGCGGATTAACGGGTAATTTTACATAGTTATTATATTCCGTTCCCAGTTAAAGCATGCAGATATCGGGGTTTTCAGATTATCGGCAATCAGATAAACTGGGCTCCACTACATCACAACAGACAAAATACTAACTCAACACTAACCTTTACTAGTCTTTAAAGATTGTGCTTTCATATTTTTAGGTTTGATATCTGGTGATTTACTAGCTGACCTTGGATACATTGGTGGCTGAAATATATCATAGATCGCAAGTCTTTGTTACTCACATTAAATGACTGTTCTCCTGACAGAGCCACAAAACTGAAATTTTATAATATCTCATCGTAATGTAGGCTGAATTAGGTCTGAAGATTGCACAGTGTGAAACTCTGTCCAGTCCAAAGAAAATCATTGCCTCTTGGGGTAAAAAAGATGGTTTGATGTGGTTATGCACTCAAGTTTTGAATCTCTAATTGAAAGAAAAGAGAAGAATTTTTTATATCGCTACCAATTTTATCCAGATTGAGTCATATGTCAGCTCTTACCCCATAAAAAAACATATTTGTGATTCAAAATTAGACTCACCAAACTAGAAGCACTGTTGTTCAAGGTTTTTCTATTATCTTTACTACCAGAAGCTAGTTGACCATCTAAAACTGACTGATTAAAAGCATGCTGAAATATCAAAACAGGACATTAATATTCATGATCGTACTTATGAATATTCAATAAGACATGAAATGAAGCAACATCTAATAACCTCCTTGATTGGGCTAATGAAGAGCTATATATATGCAAATGAGGAAATTGTAATAAACTGTATTTGTTTACTATTTTTTCCTAATTCCGAATATCAAGGGGTCTTTAATATGAAAATTTTTTAAGTTCATCTTGACCTATGCTATTGGTTTCCCAATAATTTCAATGGATCCAGAAAACATTTGTATTTTGGGGTCTGCTTTAGGTGTTATTTTGAGTACTTGAATTTTTTTTTGTCACTTTTTTCTGCACATAACAGTAAAAGGTTTTAATGAATTTTTTCCTCCACCTACGCTTTCGTTTTCATAAATCATTTTTACATTAACCACTTTCATCTAAATCCCACAGTTACCAAAGCACAGCCATATGAACAAAAGAAATATGAGCTGTCATATACAAGAAGTTGACACTTACTTCATCAGTATGATGTTGATAATAAGAAACAAGATTTTTAACACTTCCTTGACCTCCATACCATTGAGGATCATTAATATAACTACAATATATCAGAATGAAAGGGATTATATATATATATAATAAAATTGGATTTGTATGGTGGGTGTGTAAATATTGCCAATAGTTAAACTCATTCAAGATCACCAGACTTTCACATGCCGACTAAGATTAGAACCCACAACCACCATTATTTAACATAAATCAAGCAAATATAGATTAAGATATTAGATATATTTTATATAAGTAAAGATTTCAACATGCTAACAGACTGTGCTACACTCCATCCTCCATTCAAGCAACACTTACCGCTTTCTATTTTCTGATGATGATTTACCGTTGAAATCAGAATGTTTTCTAGATCGGATAAAATAGTTTGGTTTCTTAGTAGGTGAAATATGTTCTTCATGCCCATGATCTGCATCGTAACTGGCATTATATAGCGCATATAAACTACCAGCTGTTGATAACTGTATACAGTCTGTGTTGGTAGCTGTTCGTCCATCTGTTATATGACTAGCTGGTTTAGCTATAGCACCACCACCAAAACCACCAAGTCTTTCATTAAGGGCAAGATAACTGAATTGAGATGGTGAAGTGTTGTCTGTTCGTCTGTTATCTGATGGTATGAACGTTCTGAAATAAATTTTCAACCCATAAAATACATTCTAAAAACAATATCTAAGGAAAACAAGATCTTCTTGCTTGCTTTGTTACCTTCAGGAAAATCGAAAAGGCAACCGCCATCACAATCAAGGAGTACTTTACTTATTGTATCTTTCAGACATCATACCTAGGGCTGGGTATCGATTACAAAATTGAGATCGATTATCGATGGCAGACTACTGATCAATAATTGATTAATAATCGAAATAATCTAATTGAGAAACCCTGTAAATACTAAATTAAAAACATGCTTAAATTCATGGGTTATTTTTGAATCATAGAAGTATATTCTTGCTTTGATCAGTTATTATAGTTTATTGTGGGTATGTTATGTGCTGAAGGGAACCTATGTAGAAGAGTTTACTACTTGTTAATGAGTAATGTAAAGAAATTGTAACTCTGACATATAAGCAATTATGAAATAGAATATCGATAATCGAAATCATGAAGTCCTAGAGAGGATAATCAATTATTTCGATCAGTTTACCCAGCTCTAACCATACCTTTTATTGGAGGATCGATCATCATCATAACTAGAGGTTTCATTCTGAGTTGTATCTTTAGGATAATCATTGTGATCATCATGATAATTATAAGGTTGTTGACGGTGTTGATGATGTTTACGTCGACTGGTAGGTGATCTTACTTTAACATGATAACCTGTAGTATGACCATCTACAGTTTTATTGATGTCAAATTCTATATCATCCCTACAACAGACAAGAAAAAATTTCATTCACTTTTTAGTTTCACATCCTTCTCTTCTGCACCTGATTGGGATAATGAAAATGGGCAACACTATGCAGTGTGCAATGAGGGAAATTTTGCCAGGGCAGCAGTAATAGTCTACTCTGTTTCGATTTCGAACTGTCAAGGAATTTTTGGTGTGCACAGCCTGTAGAACACCAGACTTCGAACAACCTTTCTAATCTTTCAAGATGTGTTTTGCTCAATTGAAGAACCAGACAGAAGTCAGATCTTAATTATGAAAAGTGTTACAGCTGAAATTGAACTGGTTATGTTGATATTTGGATAACTATAGCCTATGGAAGCGCCATACTATGTAATACAAAAATTTGGCGAGACTATCTTGAAGTCATCTGATCATGTGAACCAATATGGAGTCTCAACAATAGACCAATTGATTGCCAATGCTATTTCACGACTGCATGGGTCTTGGATTTCTTCAAAACTTACATCTTTCTAGTAAAGTGACCAGGTAATGATCTTTTACCAGGAGATTTAGCATGTTTCTCATATTGAAAATAATCAAATTTTTCTTGTTGGTATGTAGAACATCCATTATCTACATCATCATCTTCTGTCCTGTAAAAAAAACAACACCATGCAGTGTGCAATGAGTGGCATTTAGAATTATGATTTATTCCATGATCAATAAATATAATTTCAGAGAATAACGCTATAACTGAAAATTTATTGAATGAATGCAGTGTTACAGCCATCTGATTCAATTCCTTTATTTTACAACATTTTTTTAAACTTTTGCTCTAGATAATCATTCTTTAAATCAAATTGTTCTGCATCTCATATTTTTATTATCAACGGCAGATCTTACCAGTGTCCAGATCTTCTTCTAGATTCTCTATGATTATTTTCATTATAACTATAGGATCTCTGATGATGTGATGGAGCTGCTGCTGAGTTATTACGCGGTAGTTTAGGTTGACGTTTAGGCGAGCGTTCTGGTCTACTAGTACCAGTACGTCTACTAGTTTGTGGTTGAAAACCGTCAACATCGTCAATTTCTAACCGTGGTGCTGATCCTTCTACATGATGAGTATATTTTGGAGGCATGACTGGTTTCTGTAACAAAACATTTGTTGATATATGTATACTAAGTTTTGAGTCTTGAAAATATGTAAATAGTCTTCAGAAATAGTACAATGTACTAGAAAATCGCATATTTCCTTTAAAAATACTTCAAACTAGGAATTTTACTCACTATATATGTATATGTCTTTTCTATATATCACAGAGTGTCTTAAAATAATGAGTCGTCATTTAAACATTAAAACGTGGATAATTCTGGACACTATTACTAATTGGCATAGCTAAGAAATTCCTGTTTCTGATACTTAAGTATGATTGGTCAAAAAGAATGGTTCATCTGTCCTTTTATGTCACTCTATATTCAAACACATTAGAATACTTCTTCAGAAAAATTTCATTTATAGTTTGGGAATTTAGAACTCAAACTGAACGCAATATTGGTGCCGGTACGTGTTAATCTGAACTTACTGAGTCTGGTGGCGCCATTAACCATGTCCTGATAATATCAAAATCTAATGTTCTGTAATTATATTCCAATTCTAGACCATTCTCAATAATAGTACGAAATAATACAGGTATCTTATCATGTTCCTTTAATAAGCTCTGTCTTTCAACTAATAATTTATGTTTAATATAACCAGCATCTTTCAAATCCCATGGTACCTCACCTTTAATATAAAATTCAATCTAAAAAGTCTGGGAGCAAGCTGGCAACTTGAGACAAGCACTAGTTGAATATTCTCAATAATTCATTGCTCCTGTAAGAAAGTTTGCTTTGCTCATTGCATACAATCCACTTTTTCCATTACTAATGAGGAATGAGCATCAGAAACACAAGTCAGCATTCTAAGGTGATCCCTAATTGATTAGAGCTGAGTCAAGTCTTTTAAAATCCATAATGTGCCTGAGGAAGACGGGGGAAAAACGTCGAAACGTTGCATAAAACCTTAAGCAGTGATTGTTTTACCATAAAGCTGTGTCTATATATCATAATATGCTCATTATCGACTTTTTCACTCCTGATAAGCAAATTCTTTTCACTGAATTGTTATATAAGACAGTGGACGCTAACCACTTCTATCAACTATATTACCAAATATCACAGTTATAAAGTTATGAATTAATATATATAGAAACTAAGATACAATGTTAATTTCTGTCCTATTACCCCATATCACGTTATGTATCGTATCTTGACCCTTGTATCACGTTATGTATCCTATCGTGACATATTTGACGATACCCAGCACTAGTGCACACACAAAATCTTCAAAAGTCATTGCTGAAAATTTAATTGTTATTGCTGATGGACACATTACGGACTTCATTTAAAATTATTTAAAATTTCACAGTTAATACTGGTGATAAAGTTTCTCTTCCACTTTCTATAGAATTAAAATAATTTACTTACCAATGGTGCTATCTTTAATTATAACTTATAACAATGCCAAAACTAGGGCAAACAAACTAAGAAAATGAAAAATACAAACAACACAAATCAACATAAGGCAAATTATTAACATCCAAAATACCAAAACCATGAATATTTAAATTCAAAAACTTATACGTACCAACAAAAATTTCCCAAATAATACATGAATAACTATATACATCACTATAAAATCCTGTTTCACTCTGTTCCATTATTTCTGGCGCCATCCAATTATATAGAGCATTCTGATATTTAATATGGAATGCCTCACTTAATTTACCAAGATTAGCTTTTTCACTGAAACAAATAAAACAAAATGAAGTTTTGCATCCTTCTTTCCTGCTCGCTTATGAGACCTTTTTTTTTTAAATATCTAAAATTATTTAATACAATTTTCCAAAGTTATACAGCAATAATATTGCTCAATACACGGCTCAAGGCTTATTTCTAAAAAAAAGAATCAATTTTGAGTTTCAAATCACAAAATTACACGCTTTGAAAAAATCTCCCGACTGTTCACCCAATGTCCAGATTTTTCAAGTCAAATCTCCAGATTTTTTTTCCTGACCTGTACACATGTATGTCTGCTCTTGATATGGCTATAGAGATATGCAACTTCATGCAACCTTTACCAGCAGATAAGCAGCATTGATATACATGTACTCAATATGCGATTGCCTGTAGATTTTCAATCTGTATAAGCTATAGCACAAGAGGCCAAGGTTGATAATTTCAACTAAAATACTAGCTGCTTTTTCCATGTCAGCCCTTGTGATCTACATCACTCAGAGTGGGAAAAGAGTTACAGCAATCTATAACATTCAGGATGCTGCAACTTGCTTGAGAAGATGGCAAAAACAGTACATAACCTATTTTTAAAAAGTAGATCACATCTTGAATGTGGGAAACATTGATTGACAGACGAACATGGGTCCTGTCTGACAAAATACATCCATATGGAGCCCCTAGAGTGGGCATTTTTAAAAAAAATACAAACTTACCTGTCCATAGCATATTCAAAATTACCAATTTTAGCTGAATATGGATTAACTAAGAAGATAGCATGAGATGATAAATTACAATGGATGATATCATGTTGATGTAAAAATATCATACCATCACAAATCTGTAGTACTATATCACGAATATTCTGTGTTGGTAATCTTTCAAGCTAGAAAATAAAAATAACACTATAATCTCTATCTTAAGTGGGTTACTACACACACCCCCAATGATCTGACGAGTTTTTAAGTATGAGAAGTTCTAGGTCAGTGTAACTCAGTGTTTTAAGGTTAGCATGTATTTGAAATTTAACTTTGCAGTTGTCAATTTTCACATTTTGGCCATATTTTTTACAATTAGAGTAGCAAATGGTGCAAAACTTGTTTTGGGTATTTCTTGATGCCCTAGACCTACTCCAGATCGAGGGATATGACTTTGAGTCATATGATGGCCAAAAAATTAAGTCAAATTTACCCTGGCATGTAGATAATAATACAAGGAACCAACATTAACTCTTTCAAATATTAACATCATAGTATCTAATGTAGTAGTTTGACATACACCCATTAATAATAAAATATTAGGATGATGTAGTTTGCTGAAAAAAATAACAATTATCTTGACAAAGTACTGAGGCCTTATTCTTAACTGAAATAAAATCCAGGCTAAAATTAAGAAACCTGATTGGATGATAAAACATAATTTTAGTGATTGACCAATCAGATGACTAGAATACTAAAATCGTTTTAACCAAATTTTCGAGAATAAGGCTCCTAGTTTTCAGCAGAGTAAATGCAATTTAATTGGCACTGAATTCTTTGAAGGTATAGTAATTATACATTGTAATGTTAGATATTTAGGTTTTACAGAAGATAAGGTTCAATCCAGAATTCCAGAGAATTTTTATTACATTTGTCTTAAATGTAACATCAAAATCTACTTTGAAATTCAGGATTTACAGTTACTTCAAAACATTTGCAAATAATTCTTTTAAAGTTTGCTAGGGTATGAAAAGCATATAGCTTACCCTAATGTTTCAGATTCTGTTATAAGTAAGTCTATGAAACCTCCAGGCTGTGTAGATTTCTGTAACTTTTTAATGGTAACAGGAGTTCTATTCCAAAATGAGCTATAAAAAAATCAAGCATAAGCTTTATATAAGAGAACAATAGCTTATTCAGTGAAATGAAATATTGCTCTGCTTCAGATTGGGCTAATAAATCCCATGCAGTGTGCAATTAGGAAAATTTTGTCAAAACAGAAGCATTAGCTTCGAACAGTTGAGGATTCTGAACTGCAATACACATGACCAAGGTTTTTTGCAATTTTGTCCATGTTGGCATAAAAACTATTTAAGCACCTACCTTTCCATGAACATAAAAGCACCATTATCAAAACTGACACCATAATTATCATATAGTAAGGCTGATTCTTGTATAAGAGGTGTAACAGAGACTAAACCATTATCTTTACCACTAGTATATACCTACAAATATGTTTTTTATTAGTATAAGGTCCTACCTGCACCGCAGTGTATGAATATTTTTATATATTTAATATTTGTAAAACTGAGGCTTGTTTAAGTATAAGAATTTAAGGTTTTTAACATACTGAACAGAAACCTACCGTCAAAAAAGTGACAGTCTAAGGTCTATCAGTAACCATGATATTAAGAGTTTCATTTTGAAAAGTGATACAGTCGGCTAAAATTTATTAGCTGCAAATACTAACATATTTATATATAATTATATATATTATTCATATTGAAACTGCATGTGAAATTTCCCAATTAATGGAGGTGGACAGAAGAACTGCTTAAACTATAACTAAATGCTTACCCTTCCAAATCCTTTACTTTCTACTTTTCTTAAACTACTATTACTATTTAATGGACTGGCACCAACTTTTTTACGTATCATATCCATTAAAGAATCTGGTATTCTCAATAAGGTTCTAGAAATAGATCATTAAAAATTTTGAAGTATAGACTAAGATTACGTGTAAGGTGCAGGCATGTAGAATTATTTGTTCCATTAGTGCACATTTTTGGAGTTTTTTTTTTACCCTCAAAGGGCATTCTTGTGTTTTAATTGTAGGCCTAACTGATGTTTAATTTAGATGAAAGTAGTTGTAAGGTTGTAAAAACAATATATAATTGAAATTATGAAAGCACAGGCCAAGGAGAAAATTCAGAAACAAGAATTTAGGAATCTTACCAACAGTAGCATAATTTAAAAAAAATGTGAGAGAACCATGTGAAACTCTTTGCAACCTTACTTTATGCAAAATTAAAAAGGCAAATGTTATGGCACTGTTTAATTTACCCCTACCCTGACAAATTCTAGTGCCTGTGCCTGTGCTTTTGAGAGTTGGCCCGATGTCATCTCTCGTTCCCTGATAATTAACATAAGCTTACCTATTTCTATCTGGTCGTCCATCATCTTGAAATTTGACCTGTTTTTTACCATAAGTCATGGCATGTACTTGGGATTTATTTAAAAACTCTAACATTTTTGATCTCTTGGTTGGGATACCACACATAAGTGCCCAATCTTGACAGCTTCTTCCATTATTATCGTGATATCTTAAATCTCCACCAGCTTCTATCAATCGACATAATAAGTTCATATTACCACGGAAACAGGCCATTAATACAGGAGTTTGGCCATTATTAGTTTTCCTAAAAAAAAATTTGACATTTAAGTGCAAATCAAAAAGGCCAATGAGATTCACCCAATAGAACAATAATGCGTTTTATTTTTCTTTTTTTGATTGGGGTAATGAAAACAAGTACAATAATATGCAGTATGCAATAAGGGAAATTTTGCAACAGCAGCATAAGTCCATTCTTGTTGAAAAATTCATTAAAATTCTTATCTTAGTGAAATTTCAAATATAATTCTATGTAGTTACAAGAACATATTGTATCACTTACTCATTGGGATTTGCACCTCTTTCTAATAGAAGTTTAGCAGTTCCTTCTTGATTGGCATGGCAGGCACAAAATAGTGGTGATTGTCCTTCATCATTTGGATAATCAACACATATTCCTACAAACATTAACATGGGGTTTAACCTAAGTTAACAAGTTCTCTGTCCTTCTACTTCTTATGAGTAGCACATTCAACATGCAAATAAATTTGGACACTGGATTTGGATTGACAGATCTAAATTTTCTTCTTTAAAGGTTTTCATTTCTTTATACTCTGGCATACTATGCTGACAAAATTACATTCTGTAAGTTTTTACAATAAAAATCTCAAACTCAAGAGATTGAAAACATGCCTTCATATAAAAGAGCAGATTGTATATTAATAATATTAAATGACTGTTCTCCTGACAGAGCCATTAATGATATAGCTTTAATAATTACCTTGTTGCAAAGATCTTTTCAGAGCCTTTTTGTTACCATTTCTAGCTGCATCATGAAGAGAAACTCCCAACTCATCACTACTGACCATCTTACCCAGTTTAACTGGTGAACTCATATTTGTTCAAAATCTTCAAATCAATACTGATTCTTATTGCTAAAATTACAGACAGCCTGAAAAATACTTAGTGACGTCATCAAACGCTTAGTTTCAGTGGAATTGCAGGAACCACAGACGTCTAATTGAAAATAGGCATGGTGCAAATTGATGCCGTCGGTGTCCCTGATACACATACAAAATTCAGAAAAACTTTTTACAATCCCTTTAGTTTAGTCTATGTGGTATTGACGTCGACGTCGGTTGACGATGTGATTGTAAGTGTAACTTGTAAGACAAAGTCAAATAATAGGCCTATACAGCTACATTGCGGTATGTGTCTAATATGTTAATATATTTATCACTTACAATATTATCCAATGTACAATTACAAAACGATTTATCTTTTTATACCATTCTATAATTCTTGAAAGGTCTGTTTACAAAAATAAAAACAATTTCACGTCAAAATGGAGAAATTTCCCGCGCAGTCAGCAGCGCCGCCTGCAAAATGGGAGGTAACTCTTAAAACATTCTTTTTACACTCGAAGCTGCCAACCTCTGGCTAACCCGAGGTCTCGGTGGCTTACTTGTTTGCGAACTTGTGTGGCAACTTTGAGGTCCCATGTTTGAGTCCCATTTGAAGCTTTTTCAAAAATTCCTTGTTTGCTAAGTCAAACACCGTCTTTTCTATCATTTTAAGTTTATAAAAGAGGCCTGTGAGATCTAGAATGGCCTAACCCTAGGCATAACCAAATCTCCACTTTAACCCCTTTGGGAACACTGGGGTATAAATTGTTTCGGGCCCATTTAAACCCCTGTGATATTCTTTTTTCTGGGCCATTTCGTGTCGAGAAGATGCGCAACGAAGTGCTCTTTCATTTCATATGCGGAAGCCATATCTTGGAACAAGAATCCTTTCGGGGGATAACCCTAATTGATTTTTCAAAACTAGGTTTAACCCCAACCTTAACCCTAGATAAACCCCAGGTCTAGTTGGCCTAGTGGTTTGCGCAATTGCGTGGTAACTTGGAGGTCCCAGGTTCGAGTCCCAGCTGAGTCTTTTTTTTGTCAAACACTGTCTTTTCTGTCATCTTAAGCATACAAAAGAGGCCTGTGAGATCTAGAAAGGCCTAACCCTAGGCATAACCAAAACGCCCACTTTAACCAACTAAATACTTTCCAAGACACCGATACCCAAATTTCTATCAAATGAACAAAAATGCCCTTCATATTATTCAC
Source organism: Lottia gigantea (assembly GCF_000327385.1). Classification (NCBI taxonomy): domain Eukaryota; kingdom Metazoa; phylum Mollusca; class Gastropoda; family Lottiidae; genus Lottia; species Lottia gigantea. The sequence goes on along the minus strand of NW_008708817.1, from coordinate 8,697 downwards.
AATGGTAAAAGGCTACTTTTGCCGAATTTGGATTACATTTTTCTAATTCGATTATCGGTCCGATCGCATTCCAAAGTCTAGGGCCCATATTCAACTCGTGAAAGTCAAACTCATCCGACGCCAATTGGAATCACATTGATGAACCCTTGAATTGTACAGACGTTGCATTTTTTCCAGAATAAAACTATTCTTGAAGGTCGTATAATAAGAAATGAACAATATTAAAATAAACTTTATTAAAAAAAAATAGAATGTTATTATTAACAGCAAAAATACTCTTAAATACGTGTACATAAACAAACTTCACACATAGAAACAAAGAAATCAATTAGTTTCGATAATGAAAAAATATGAATATTATTATTGCACATATTTTCTGTCAAAAACAATTCAACCTGAGCAGAGGGAATGCAAAGACATAACTAGCTCGTCATTACCGTCACTATCAAAAACATTCAAGCTAAATTATTCCTGCTTTAGCGATTGTCTCATAATGATTTCCTTGAATTACAAATATGGGGCAAGAAATAGGAATGGTGCTTATAGAAATTACATGTGGTCACTACAGTTGTGTAGCGAGGATTTCATTGACTCATCTTCTGGCAAGCTAATTTAAACCAACATTGACATCAAACAGTAGACTTGAATTTTCGAGATAAAAGAAGAATGAGATATTTTCTATAATTCAGTCTACCATTGGGAATGGTTGAACCAAGTCCACTAGCCAATACCCCAAGAAATGTCTTCATTCGTCAAGTACAGCCACTGCTTCCATTGTTCATTGGCACCATCTCACAACCATGACTCTCTTAAGGCAAATATTTCAAGTAGAACAGGTAGCTCATTTTAAGATTCAATGCTTCACCGAAAGCTCACCAATCTTGGGTTCCATGGCGCATCTTTGGCTCTTGGCTCAACCAGGATTCATAGCTCACATAGGGTCTTTAAGCTCTTAAAGTGGCTGGTAGCTATTTTAGGAGATTATAGCCCACATAAGCTTATCCTAGGCTCACAGCTTTTCTTGGGAGGTCATAGTTCATCAATGCCTGAAAGCTTTGCCATGCTTCAACATTGATATCTCTTAAACCAAGTCTGTCATACCGATGACGCATAGCTCGCACATGACTGTTAGCTTTACCAAGGGTCATAGCTCATTAACATCTCATAGCTATAACATGACTCAACCACGACTTCTCTTGATCAAGTCTACCAAACCAATGACTAAGAGCTCATCCAAAATCTCATAGCTTAAACCAAGTCTGTCATACCGATGACGCATAGCTCGCACATGACAGTTAGCTTTACCAAGGGTCATAGCTCATCAACATCTCATAGCTATAACATGACTCAACCATGGCTTCTCTTGATCAAGTCTACCAAACCAATGACTAAGAGCTCATCCGAAATCTAATAGCTTAAACAAAGTCTGGCATACCGATTATTCATAGCTCACCCAAAACTCATAGCATAAACCAAGAATAGCATAAACCAAGCGTAGCATACCAATGACTCGTAGCTTACCCAAAACTCATAGCTTAAACCAAGTCAAGAATACCAATAACTCATAGCTCATCAAAAACCTCATAGCGTAAACCAAGTCTAGCAGATCAATGATTCTTAGCTCACCAAAAAACTCGTAGACTTCACCAAGCATAGCATATTAATGACTCATAGCTTAAACCAAGTCTGGCATACCGATGATTCATAGCTCACCCAAAACTCATAGCATCAACCAAGCATATCATAAACCAAGTATAGCAGACCAATGACTCTTAGCTCACCAAAAACTCATAGCTTTCACCAAGCATAGCATATTAATGACTCATAGCTTAAACCAAGTCTAGCATACTACGACTCATAGCTCATCAAAAACTTCACAGTGTAAACCAAGTCTAGCATACCGCCATACCGATGACTCATAACGCATCCAAAAACTCCAAACATCACTTCATACACAGCACAAATAATAATTATGACCATGATTATAAATTATAAGAATAAATATAAAATTACTGCATTTTCTTTCTCCTGGATGCAACATCCTGTGGTCTAACTACCAACAAAATCAATCCAACAGTACAGAAGATAATGGAAAGTATACCTGGACCAGAATGAGAAAATTCTAACGATATCCCTGCTATAAAAGACCCTAACATTCTAGCTATGGCCATAATACTTTGCTGTAAACCCATCAAGGCACCTACCCCGTGGTTTTTGGCGCGTTCTAATGTCAACGTCACTGTAGCCACCCTAATAACAGCAGTAGACAGACTTAAAAAAGGTAAAAGTATGAGTAAAAACCAAATATTGGGAGATAAAATCAAAAATATTAAAGTAAATGTTAAAAGGAATGTCATATGTTTGATTAATTTATAGTCATTTTTATAGAAGTTAGATATACGCCCTACGAATACACCGATAACTGTAGACGATAAGGCACTGTAAGAAATAAGATATCCGTTTGTTTTAGCACCGATATCAAACGACTCTTTCACCATAAGAGAAAAATTGCTTCGAAACACTATCACAGAGAAACCGAGCAGGAATTTGATTAAAAACCAGTCCCATAAATCTTTCCAATCTATTTTTTTGATGGAATTCAGAAATAGTCTAGGACTAAAGTTGATCTCATCTGAGTTGAGTTTTCTAAGGGAGATAACTGAATCATTCCGAGTTAATTCTGGATGTGTGTAAGACTTGACAGGTGGCAGTAATGTCCAAATTATAACTGAAAATAAAAAAAATAAAATCAGTCCTCTATGCAAAACATAAGTTGCTCAATATTAGTAGCTTGCTCGCTAATCTGAAGGTCCAGTGTTCAATCAAGGCATAGGTCAAGATAATACCTTTAAATTTTTCAACCCAGTTTACCCATGTAAAAATGTCTAGTTCTTCAGATTGGACAATAAACCCGAGGCCCTGTGTGCTACAGGCTGTGCACATCAAAAAATATAAAATAGGCTAATGCCACTTGGCAAAATTACCCTCATTGCACACTGCAGGGTGTTGCCCAATAAGGTTCAGAAGAGTAGGAGGTAAAACTCGATTCATTTCATTTTCATTTCATATTTTTCAGCCAAGAGTTCCGCGTATATGATAAAGAAAGAAGCAAGTTGTTTGATTGGACACAAAACTTAAATCCTGCTGCATGCTACAGTTCGTTAACTTCAATGTTCCCTTGTCATGACACTGCGTTTCATTTTAATATAATTTGAATATATAATACCTATACTTACGACTATTAAGAAAAAATATAAAAGCTGCACTAATTCCAACAATATTAAAACCATTAGGCCATTCAGCAATATGTCCCCCTATCATAGGTCCTATTATAAAACCCATACTAGACACAGCATTAAAATGTCCTAACACTGTATTTCTATCTGAATTAGGCATAATATCAGCTAAATAAGATTTAGACAAGGCTTGGCTGTGCTTAAAAAAACCTGAAAGAAGACAATAAGTTGAAATAAATTTAATTTTCTGTTCCTTAAAAAGAGCAGTAAAAGGACAGTAACATTTCTTTCATAAGGATCCTTATGTGCACAGCATCTGAAGAGCTTAAAGGGATTGTAAAGAGGTTTTCTAATTTTTATGTGTATTTGGGACACTGATAGTATCAATTTGCACCATTCATCAGACTTCTGTTGTTCCTGCAATTCCACAAAAAAGAAGTGCTTTCAATGACTTTAGATCACTAATCTAAAATTTGCTTTATCCTAGAAGGCTCTTTAAGATATCTAACACGTAGAATTGCAGAACCACAGGCATCCGGTTGAAAATTGAAACGGTACAAAATTGATGCTATCAGTGTCCCGAGAAACAATTTTTAGAAAACCTCTTTACAATGCCTTTAATAATTTACTATGTCAACACGTATGACCTTCAATACTGACACAAGGTGAAAAAATCTGGTATTGCTACCTGTACAAGGTTGAACCCTAGGCCTTTTGGTGAAAACCTCAGAAAATATACAAGAAATGAAGAAGATCTCTACAAACCTGAGGGAAACCTGGATAAAAATAACATGAGCATGGAGGAAGACATCCCTAATAAACCATATCCAATAGCAGAAAAAAATAATACCACTACTATACTTAATCTTCTATCAAAACTATCACTCCAATTACCCTGAAATATATTAATTCCATTACTATACTTAATCTTCTATCAAAACTATCACTCCTATTACCCTGAAATATAATAATACCATTACCATACTTAATCTTCTATCAAAACTATGTCTCCAATTACCCTGAAATATATTAATACCCTTACTATACTTAATCTTCTATCAAAACTATCACTCCAATTACCCTGAAATATATTAATACCATTACTATACTTAATCTTCTATCAAAAATATCACTCCAATTACCCTAAAATATATTAATACCATCACTATACTCATTCTTCTATCAATAATATCACTCGTATTACCCTGAAATATAATAATACCATTACTATACTTTATTTCATATCATTACTATCACTCCTATTACCCAGAAATATATTACAAGTAATACCATTACTATACTTATCATTATATCAATACTATAATTCCAATTACCCTTAAATAGTAATAAAATACTATAAAAATACTTAATATGAATCAAAACTATCACTGCAATTACCCTGAATTATCATAATACCACTGCTATACTTAATTATCCATCAATATGATCATTCCAATTATCCTAAAACATAATAATACTATTACCATAGTCTTCTATAAATACTATCACTCCTATTACCCTCAAATATATTAATACATACTATTACTGTATACGACTACAATACACAGTACAATTACTGTACTTAATATGCTATCAAAACTATCACTCCAATTACCCTGAAATAATATAAACCATTACTATATACTTAATTTCATATCATTACTACCACTCCAATTACCCTAAAGCATAATAATACCATTACTACTTTCTTCTTTCGATACTATCACTCCAATTACCCTGAATATGTGTGTTCTGCAGTAAAATCTTGAAATGCATTTTGAAGAACAATTACCGTAACTTATTTCTGATATTTTTAAACATTAAAAGTTTCATCCTTGAGTGCTTAAAATAACCATACCACTCGGTTCCATCATCCAAATAATTTAGAGATTTTAAAAGGTTTCATCCTTGAATGATAATAGACAATTTCACCAAGTTTCGTCAAAATCCGTCATGGATTGCAAATGGACATTGGTGACCATTATTATATGTTTTATACTTTATTTTTGAAACTGGGTCCTAAAGATTGATCATTAATCATCAATATAGGCCTACATGTAATTTTAAGCTTGATTTGCAATGCTGTGATAATCATACTGCTGATCAAAGTCCACATTAATTGGTTTTAACACTAGAGACAACAGCTTGCTGTATTTTATTGATATATAATACTATGATGTATCATTAATTTAATAACATATAAAATAATAAAATACAGTTTCATATTTTTATACTATATCTTTTAAATGAAAGACTAAACCAACTTTTTGACCTTTCTTGATTGGTCACTCATTGGAATCCGGCTCTTAAACTTTTCAAATTTAGCTTGAATTAATTATGCACATATGAGACGAACTAGTATTTTTTTAAGTCTTTAGAACACCTTTACTTTCTATTCATATAAAAATTACAACTACAACTTTGGCATAAGAATCTGGTTTTAAAAGAATTGCTGGCATTGCAAGAACCACAGACTGTAATGTGGCAAACAGAAGTTATTGTCAATATGCATAAAAAAGCCAATCAAGTTCTTTTGAATCATTATTAAGGACATCAACAATCTAACTTACAATAATTGGACCAGAGAATAACTGAACTCCACCATATACAGATCCTGAAATATATTGATACATAACAATTAAATTACATATTATTTTTTAAATTCTATATATTATGCTCTGATACAAACATCCTAGAGAAAAATTTACAGTCATGAGGGTATTTATCTTTATGACTATATCGGCCCCATGTAAGCTTATAGTTTCTATTTTGCTTTGTGTCAAATGCAACGCGCACTAGTATAACTATCAAACATTGATTGAATTTTGTATTAGTGCTGGTATACCAGTGAGTTGATGTATCGCGATATAACATTTCAGGACACACATTATGTATTGCGAGGTCGTGTATTGATACTTGACGATAACTCTGATTCCTTAACCAATGGGGATATTATAAGTTTTTCTCACTGACTGAAACTGTTTATAAGACAGTGGATGTTAACCACTCAAATCAACTAACTTACCAAATATCATAGTTACAAAGTTATGAATAAATATACCTTTGAAACTTTGAAGATAAAATGTTAATTTTTGTCCCATTACCCAATATTGAAAATCTATGATACTAATAGACTACCTAAAAAACCTGCCATGGTTGGTGATGCTCCCATTTCTCTTGCATGTGGTAATATTAATGGTAAAACCATACTAACTCCAAATAAATCCTGAAAAATAACATATTGGTAAACTATTGCCAGTTGTTGTGTTATTTATGAAACTATCAGCGAGAATACCGAAACTGTCACTTCAAAATTCTTATTTTGTACAGAGACAGATGAATATCATAATTTTACTGCCTTTCCCTTGGTTTGCTGCACATATACCCTGAACTGCGTAATATTGAGAGAAAACATGAAAATAAATAGTCATACCATGAATCCTGAGAAATAGATGATATATTCAGGTGATATAAGTCCATAATTTACTTCTTCAGATGGTTGACAAACAAACTTTCGCTTCTTCATTTTGTAAACATTCGATTCCACGTCCCATTAATTCAGGAGCAGACAACTCTCGCGTAATCAGACCACAAACATTTAATTTCTCAGGTTTTTTTTATAGACTTGGCTCAACCTAATCAATCCTACCTACAGGCCTTATAAAAGTTGAAATGAAATGTTGTAATCTTTCTTTTATAAGTATATTTTAAGGGATTATTCGACATTTTGCAAAAAAATCAAAACTTTGAAAGTTTGCAGACCCTGAACATTTTAAAACATTTTACTCGCAAAATCGACAATAGATAGTAAAATAAAATAGTATACTATTGTTTATTAAAATTTTTTCGCCTATAGAGCCATGTTAGACAACATTATTTTTAAATCTAAGTTAAGGTAGCCTACATGTAATCAAAATGAAAAGCAAGATGAAACTATTGTTGTCAGATAGTTTATCAATAGACAAGATTTACCTCCCTTTGACCAGAAAAACTTCATAGTACCCTTGGAAATAAAGTAAACCCTTAACTACTTTGTTTTGAAAAATATGTATTAATGTTATTAGAATAAAAAATGGAAAGGCAGAGGGCAAAAAAAAAAAGCTATTTGAGAAGGATATTGTATAGAGAATGGTTTTAAAATACTATGTTTTAGACCTACAGTGAAAATGAAATTTCACGATCCACATGCCTAAAATGAGCTATTTTTTCATAGGGACCCAAATTCTAAAAATAAGAAGAGGCAAACTGACCACAAGGGAATAGGTCACAGATATGTTTCTAAAGGTCACATTAATTTGATCACAAGGTAAATTAGTCACAGATATATTTTCACAAGGTAGGCCTAAATTGGTCACATCAATTTGATCACAAATTAAATGGGTCACATCAATTTGATCACAAAGTAAATTGGTCACATCAATTTGTCTAAGATCATTGGTCACATTAATTTGATCACAAGGTAAATTAGTCACAGATATATTTTCACAAGGTAGGCCTAAATTGGTCACATCAATTTGATCACAAATTAAATGGGTCACATCAATTTGATCACAAAGTAAATGGGTCACATCAATTTGATCACAAATTAAATGGGTCACATCAATTTGATCACAAAGTAAATTGGTCACATCAATTTGATCACAAATTAAATGGGTCACATCAATTTGATCACAAAGTAAATTGGTCACATCAATTTGTCTAAGATCATTGGTCACATTAATTTGATCGCAAGGTAAATTAGTCACAGATATATTTTCACAAGGTAGGCCTAAATTGGTCACATTAATTTGATCACAAATTAAATTGGTCACACCAATTTGTCTAAGGTCAATTGGTCACATTAATTTGATCACAAGGTAAATTAGTCACAAATATTTTCACTAGGTAAATTGGTCACAGTTATTTTATCACAAGGTAGGCATAAATTGGTCAAATCAATTTGACCAAAAAGTAAATTGGTCACAGTTATTTTATCACAAAATTTCCACAAAATTTAGCTATTAGAAATCAATGGGGACGACGTTCGCCAGCAAACACGAAGTACGGACGGAACAATAATTGTACGCCTGGTCATATTTGGACAATATGAATTGTATTTGCTGTTATTTCCAGACATACCAGTCATAATTATAATGACTTTTTGACCAAAGTCAGCAGCACAATAAAATTACATTTGACTTAAGGCCTACTTTGAAATTAAGAAACGAAGTCAGTCTAGTTCAGGTGTGGGCTGAGAAACCAAGTTCTCATTGTTACATGAGATATGGTAATGTAAATGATTGCTTGCAGCTTAAAAACGAACCAAAACATTACATTATTACACTCTTAAGACTTCATTGACCGGCTTCTATTGAATAACCGACCTGTATATGACGTCACTCACCACGCTAAAACTCCGCTTTGTAATAAACCAAATGTAAATAAAGTTTTTAACGTAACATTATATAATGAGGATTTTGAT
>NW_008708816.1:7600-10491 GCF_000327385.1 Lottia gigantea | reverse complement strand
GGTTTGTCTTGCAGACGATAAATCTATCAGAAACAATTATCAAAGTTATTATGAATCCTGTCGGCGACTCGATAATCTTATCGTGGAAGCATGGGCACATGCAAGATTATACTCTAGATTCGAGTCAGTGACAAAAATCTCTGACCAAGACCGCTCGTGTGCCGACACCTATAAGAGTTTCCTGGGAAAGAAGATTAATGTGTATGTTGTCAATAGCAAGGCAATATACTGCCTTTATAAGCTTATGAAACCATCATGTGATAACATGTACATTTCGTTCATGTAGAACAGTTTCTGAGCTTGTTTATATTTTGTCGAGGTTGTAAATTTCAGTTGAGATCAAACGTTCAAATATAGAAATACGTCAACTAGAAGATAAACTGACTGAACAAAATAGAACTAATAAACAGCAGAAGATAGAATTACAGTCATTACAAGCTCAATACTATAGTCGTAATAAGGCATTAGAAGATGCTCAATCTGAACTATCTCTGTTGACATCTAGATTATCTCTTGATGATACCAATGTTAGAAAACAACAGAAAATAGATCGGATGACAACTCAGGTAGGCTGAACCAATTTTATTTAGACTAAAATTACGAGTTTTGTTTCTTTGGTAAATGAGTGTATATCGTAAAACTTTTTTTATAATTATCATACTCTTGAAATCTTTGATTGCTTTTGAATTTCAAGTGAAATAAGGTCAATTAGCTCTCAAGTGAAATAAGGCCCATTAGCTCTCGAATGAAAAAGGGACCATTAGCTCTCGAATGAAAAAGGGACCATTAGCTCTCAAGTGAAAAAGACCATTAGCTCTCAAGTGAAAAAGACCATTAGCTCTCAAGTGAAAAAGGGACAATTAGCTCTCAAGTAAAAAAAGTACCATTAGCTCTCAAGTGAAAAAGTGACCAATAGCTCTCAAGGGAAAAAGTAACCATTAGCTCTCAAGTAAAAAAAAGTACCATCAGCTCTCAAGTGAAAAAAAGTACCACCGTTAAAAAGTTTTCATTATAACTGCCGATTCTTGATGTGCTCGAGCCAGGCTTACTAAAGAAGAAAATATATCTTTGCTACCAAGTTACAGAAGATCAAAAGATCAGATTTTTAGCAGTATTTACAAATTCAAAAGAAAAGTTGGAATGCTTTCTTTAGCTATCTTAGGTACTAAAAGTTCAAACCTTTATTAAGAAGGAAAAAGGATTGTCACTTATGTCTTAAATGCATATTGCAAAGAGTAGCATCTTCAGATTTAAAAAGTTGGAAACCAGGCAAAATTTGACAACTCTGGATTTTAATGTTTTAGGTTTCCAATCAACAAGCAGAAATGAAGAAATTAAGTGAGAAATGTGGTATATTAGGGGCTGAGAACTCTAGACTCAGTCAACAATTAGATAATATTACAAGACAACTTCATAATACACAACAACAGAAAGATATCAAGGGTAGTGAACTTCTACAAACTAGAGTAAGTGTAGCCAGCAAATCTGGCTCTATCCATTTCTTAGACCTGATATACATATCATGGGTGACCGCTTGAAACCTATATATGCCATATTTGGTCATTTTAACTATTTGGTACCGTTCGAAAGCTTGTAAAAGCTCGGATCTTATGATCAAAACCTCGTATTCTTAGCTTGATTGTAAATAACCCAAAAACCACTAATTAAATATTTAAAGGTTTCAAGCGGTCACCTACGATATGGGGATATTAACACTTTTAGGGCCAGACAAAAAATGTCACTTTTTATAGGAGTTGACCTAATCCAAATATGAGAATTCTCACCACAATTAGAGATAAATTTGGTATAACTTTGATGAGTTCATAGACATTAACAGATATTCTACAATGTTCCTATGCCCCAAACAATACCACATTACATTACATTGACTAATGGATTTTTTGGAGTGGGGAAAAACATACCCCTCATAGGTACCTTATGAGTGGGACACAGAAACATTGTAGAATATAAAAATATGGATATACATGGATAACTCTTGATATAGTCACTGCAGCTCTTCAATATACTCTTGGCAAAATGGAATATGGCAAAAACAATTCAATTTTTCAAAAACTCAAAACTTCTCTCCTTTTTGTTAAGAGTTAAGAATTGTTTGCTGTGATTATTTCATTTTTGTGTTGTCTCCAACTACATGTAAAAAGTAGAATTAATGGTCATTTTGTGTTTTCAGATTAAATTTCTAGAAAGTGAATTAGAAGAGAAAGATATTCAGGCTGAGAAAGCTAATTCTCATTATAAAGAAACAGAAAGTAAATTACAAGAGATTAAACAAGAGTTATACTTCTATCAGGAACATTCTTCCGATCTGAAATCACAGGTTAGAATTCTTCTGAAAAGAAGGAAGGAATTAAGAATAAATTTTGAATTCTGGCACTGAAATTTATTCAAATGAGGTTTTCTAAACTATTTTAGATGTATCAATGACATTTTTATCTGTACCCATTAAATATTTAGTATGATAAGCCTTCTGTACAAGATTGGAATGCGCAAACAATTTTTAACGTAAGGATAGGATATCGACTCGGTTTAAGGCCAGACATAACTTTTTATGGGAATTGCTCCAATCCATTTTTGGATTATTTGTTTTTGAGAATTTCCACAAGACCAATCCCAAATTTGGCATAACTTTTGGAATTTATTTATAGTTGAACCATGAAAATATGAGTCCCATCAAGCCATTACCAGTGCCATAATACAGTCTAAGGATAGGCTCAACTTCTGGAGTTGTACAAAGAAAGAAATAAACCTAATGATATCCTATCTGTATATCACGTTCAAGTTAGATATAGATTTGGTGGGCTATACCTGACAAAGTGTGATATCCCTCAATTTAAATGTTTATAGGTAGATAGTTGTAATCATCAGTTGAA
>NW_008708816.1:0-1342 GCF_000327385.1 Lottia gigantea | reverse complement strand
AATAAAATTTCATATATTACGAGTCACAAACTTGTGTGAATATTTTAAGATAAGCTCTTGTCACTTAAATTTCATATCTTAAAAGTCACAAACTCATGTGAATATCTTTAAGATAAGCTCTTATCAATTAAATTTCATATATTACGAATCAAAAACTTATGTGAATATCTTAAGATGAGCTCTTGTCATGAATAGATGAATATTCTTGTTTGCTTTGTGCTCCTGCTGGAGTTTGCTTGGAATAAATATAAGCTTACAAAGGTGATCAACAAGTTTTAGATCCTCTAATTTAAGAAGGAAAGAAAAATAATGTGTGGTTTTGCCTTATAGGTAGATCAGAGTGAGATGGGACAACAAGCTATACAATCTGAATTGATAGTTAAAGATGGAGATATAGCTTCGTATAAAACAGAGATAAAACATCTAGAGATATCTAATAAACAATTAGAAACTGAACTCAACCATCATAAATGTAGAATAGAGGAACTGAATACTGAACTACGTAATGTAACTAATATAAAATCATTATTAGAGAATCAACTTACTCAAGAGAAACATTCCGTAAGTTTTAATCAAGCTGTTGAAAATCAAAAATGGGTAGATCGATACCACTTTCCTGGCAAAATTTCTCCTTATTGCATACTGCGTGGCATTGCCCATCCTCATAATTCCAGAGAGGTACAGAAAAGTAGGACGTTACACTTCCTTTCCTTTCAGTTCACTCCCTTATTCACTTATTCATTCTTTCACTTATTCATCCATTCTTTCATTCATTCATTCTTTCACTTATTCATTCATTCTTTCACTTATTCATTCAATCATTCAATCACTCATTCATTCTTTCACTTATTCATTCATTCTTTCTTTCACTTATTCGTTCATTCATTCATTCACTTATTCATTCATTCATTCACTCACTTATTCTTTCATTCATTCATTCATTCTGTATTGAAATAGGTAGAGAAAGAGAAATCATTAAATGATAAGAAGAAAGAAGAAGTACATGAAGCTAAACAAAGAGTAGATGCTATCAAACATGAACAAACATTTTTATTAACTGCTTTACAAGAAGAGAGAGTAGATAAACAACAATTAACAGTAAGTTATTATTTGCAAATATTCTCATGAGCCAAAAGAGCCATTCAATAATAAAAAAAAAAGGCTTCCGGATTGATTCTTTACCAGTGATCCATAGTGTATAGTGTGTCTTTTTGAATATTCCTCAAACAATGCTCATTTGAAAAAATATTCAGTTCAGTTGTACTTTGTTGGATTTTGTTTGTATTAAGTGAATAACACCCATAGTGGGCTAACTCAGTTGCTGGCTGAACAAAAAATTCTG
>NW_008708815.1:2909-4234 GCF_000327385.1 Lottia gigantea | reverse complement strand
GCCTCGATGACGTCATAAAATATGCATATAGTCCCGAACGTACCAGTACTAATTTCTGAGAACACGTCCAGCTACTAATCAGAAATGGCCGAGATAGCTACTAATAACGCATGTTCCAATAAATCATAAACCGGCGATTAATAACGATGTCACGAGAGATGGAAGAAGAAGACATTTACTAATCAACAAGTTCATGAGAAACGAAGCAATGACAGAGAAAGTTACGAATGAAAAATCAGAAATTAACGGACCCAGCAACTATTAACGAATGAAAAATCAGAAATTGACGGCTCCAGTTACTAATAACAAACGAAGACTTTTGTCTTGAATGGCCTTCCATACCCTAATGGTCTTTCAACGGTACATTCGTATTAAAAAAAACCTCAAATTAGGAATTTCACTTTCTATTTCTATACATGTCTTTTCTAAACATGTATATGGCAGAGTAACAAGAAAAGACGGGTCGTCAGTTTAACTTCCATACGAAGTCCAATCTGGACACACACGGATTTGAAGGCTCACATTTCGACTGTGCGTTATGAACACTATTACTCATTAGCTTAGCTAAATAATTGCCGTTTCTGACACAGATGGCGAATCGGTACCTTTAAAAAGATAGTCTACTACAGTGTTCTCTTGACACATCTCCTCACTTTTGTTGTTTTAGTCAGCCTAATGGCTTCGGCTACCTCTGATTCTCTCATCACGCTATTGCCATTACGCATAATACTAAATTTGGTCGATTTCACATATATATATGAATTATTTGGAAATAGATGATGTATAAATCCCCAGCTAGCATAACGTTTAAATTCTTGAGCTGAATATTTTCAAGAATAGTTGGTAATAACCGTTATTGAGATCTGTCGAAGAAAATAATGCAGTAAATATGGGTGTGTTCAGAAGTTACTTCGTATGTAATATTTAAAACCAATGGCGCCTATGATGTCATTTATATCTCTTCATAGTCTTCATTAAATCCGAAATATCTCTTTGTATGCGTTTGGACATTACCGTATTATACTATTCAACCTGAAGTGATTTCACACGCACTCCTGTTTATGATGAGTAGATGCCAATGCCAGAATCAGGTTTTTACGCCGATCATTCAACCAACGGATCTGCACATGGTTCATTGAGTAGAACAGTTAAAAATTCGATCTCAGTTTTGTGATGATTTCGTAGCCTCGTGGTACAAGACAGTAAATCCGACTAACATGATTTAAACATAATCCTTTAGCGAATTTAACATGGTAGACGTAGACAATACTCACGTGATTTAATCTGTTTATTACACGATTTATATATTTACCAGTCGATAGACT
>NW_008708815.1:0-2117 GCF_000327385.1 Lottia gigantea | reverse complement strand
GTCATTTCATAAATATAGTATATATTTGCAACAAACTCTCCTGTTTCTGTATTTTTTAAAAATATTTTACAACTGCATTTGTCTTACCTGATTTTCATCATGACAGTTATAAACGAAGTTTTTGTCTAAGTAAATAAGAATAAGAGTTCCTCCCCTTTCTTCATCTTCAATTATCAGTATGGGAAAATGGTGCGATTTTAAAAAAAGGAAACACGTTCTAGTAAAATTAAATTAGTTTAACAGATAAAGACAATCATAAAACGAAATGATATAATTGTGATATGTTTCGTGTCAAAACATGACATTCAGTGTAAGTGTGGACGAAAAACATTAAATTTGAGTAATATTTCATCTTCAGTCTTAAAATGGTCTCCTCTTGCGAACAAACCGTACCTTTCGTCCCTTGTATCTTCCACAACACCACTTCAGAAATTTTGTTAAATCTAGTACAACTACAAACGATAGAAAGATAAGCGTAATTCCCATGGAACTGACACCTACATATGTATGAGAAACACGATAGTTGATGGCACTAGTTTTTTTACGTATTGTTTTACCCAACAGTTCAGCATCTAATAACAGTAATCTCTGGTACTGTAAATTCAATCTTTCAAGCAAATTGGCGTAGCTATCGTTTGGTGGACACGGACAATTGCACCAATATAACGTGTCGTTACAATTTAGATAAATATTCGTCAAATTAAGACTGATAGTAATTTCATTCAAAGAACACGGAGAAGTGGACAAATTGAGAAGATTTTTGTCTGTGTCGTCAGTCGTCTGGTAATTAGCTCCATGTGTAGTTTCTTCATTTGTGTTGCTTGGGCTGTCAGCAGCTGTGTTACTATCCGTTCTTGTTGTTCTGTTTGAACTAGCTGTATCATCTATAGTCCCTTGTGTGGTCATCTGTGTGGTGTAAGTCATCTCTGTAGTGTTAGGGGTAGTCATCTCTGTAATATTTGTCATCTGTGTTACGTTAGTATTAGTCCTCTCGGTAGTATTAGAAGAGGTCATCTCTGTAGCGTTAGTGTAAGTGATCTCTGGAGTTTTAGGTGTAGTCATCTCTGTAGTGTTAAAGGTGGTCATCTCTGTAGTGTTACTTCTAGTCATCTCTGTAGTGTTGGTCATCTTTGTAGTGTTAGGTGTAGTCATCTCGGTAGTGCTAAAAGAGGTCATCTCTGTAGTGCTAAGGGTGACCATCTTTGTAGTGTTAGTCACCTCTGTAATGGTAGGTGTTGTCATCTCAGTAGTGTTAGTTATCAGTGTAGTGTTAAGTGTATTCATCTCTGTAGTGATAGTCATATCTGTAGTGATAGTCATCTCTGCAGTGTTAGTCATCTCTGTAGTGTTAGGTGAAGTCATCTCTGTAAGGTTAGTCATCTCCGTAGTGTGAGAAGAAGTTATTTCGATTGTGTTAAAAGAGGTCATCTCTGTAGTATTAGTGTTAGTGATAACTGTAGCGTTAGTGACCTCTGTAGTATAAGTGACCTCTGTAGTGTTACGTGTAGTCAGCTCTGTAGCGTTAGTCAACTCTTTCGTGTTAGATGTAGTCATCTCTGTAATGTTAGTCGTCTCTGTAGTGGAAGGCGTAGTTATCTCTGTAGTGTTAGTCATCTCTGTAGTGTTAAGTGTGGCCATCTCTGTACTGTTAGTCATCTCTGTAGTGCTAGGTGTAATCATCTCTGCAGTGTTAGTCATCTTTGTTGCGTTAAGTGTGGTCATCTCTGTAGTGTTAGTCATCTCTGTAGTATTAAGTGAAGTCATCTCTTTAGCGTTAGTGTTAGTGTTAGTGATCTCTATAGTGTTAGGAGAGGTTATCTCTGTAGCGTTGGTGTTAGTCATCTTTGTAGTGTTAGGAGAGGTTACCTCTGTAGCGTTAGTGTTAGGTGTAGTCATGTATGTAGTTATGTTCGGATTATCATTATTGGTGATGGGTTTGTACGTCGTGGTTTCTGTAGTAATAACTGTAGTGTTCATTATTGCTGTGGACGTCGATACCTCTGCAAGAGAATGAATTGTTGATTATAATTCGGTATTAGGCAGTAATACCAAATTAAAGATTGAAATACAAAAATATTGATCCCGATCAAAATGGAACAATATATTCGTATTGGCTA
>NW_008708814.1:0-2877 GCF_000327385.1 Lottia gigantea | reverse complement strand
AAAGTTGGTCATTGGCCATATTTGGTCCCTATGGCCTATATGCATGAAAACTAACCAAAATTATTTCTTGATCTATGGCAGATATTTGAGTTCTGTTTTTTCACACATGTAGAGATAGTCCATTTGGATATTCACAGCAAGTTTCAGCCTTGTAGCTCTGTAACTTTTCAAGCAAAAAATTTATTTGTGTTTGAGCACTTTTTGACTACCACTGTGCAGACCAGAAATTGCTACTTTTCAAACTTACAGATTTTATTTAGTTTTTTTGAGTTTTTTGAACTCCCTGGGGTCCAATTAGTAGGAAAAGTCCAAAACATGAGAGAAATTGGCATATTTGGCAAAGTTGGTCATTGGCCATATTTGGTCCCTATGGCCTATATGCATGAAAACTGACCAAAATTATTTCTTGATGTATGGCAGATATTTGAGTTCTGTTTTTTCCCACATGTAGAGATAGTCCATTTGGATATTCCCAGCAAGTTTCAGCCTTGTAGCTCTGTAACTTTTCAAGCAAAAAATTTATTTGTGTTTGAGCACTTTTTGACTACCACTGTGCAGACCAGAAATTGCTACTTTTCAAACTTACAGATTTTATTTAGTTTTTTTGAGTTTTTTGAACTCCCTGGGGTCCAATTAGTAGGAAAAGACCAAAACATGAGAGAAATTGGCATATTTGGCAAAGTTGGTCATTGGCCATATTTGGTCCCTATGGCCTATATGCATGAAAACTGACCAAAATTATTTTTTGATCTATGGCAGATATTTGAGTTCTGTTTTTTCCCACATGTAGAGATAGTCCATTTGGATATTCCCAACAAGATTCAGCCTTGTTGCTCTCTAACTTTTCGAGCAAAAAATTTATTTGTGTTTGAGCACTT
This sequence comes from Lottia gigantea, assembly GCF_000327385.1. Taxonomy (NCBI): domain Eukaryota; kingdom Metazoa; phylum Mollusca; class Gastropoda; family Lottiidae; genus Lottia; species Lottia gigantea. The sequence goes on along the minus strand of NW_008708814.1, from coordinate 1,999 downwards.
TTTGACTACCATTGTGCAGACCAGAAAATGCTACTTTTCAAACTTACAGATTTTAATTAGTTTTTTTGAGTTTTTTTTAACTCCCTGGGGTCCAAATAGTAGGAAAAGATCAAAATATGAGAGAAATTGGCTTATTTGGCAAAGTTGGTCATTGGCCAAATTTAGTCCCTATGGCCTATATGCATGAAAACTGACCAAAATTATTTCTTGATCTATGGCAGATATTTGAGTTCTGTTTTTTCCCACATGTAGAGATAGTCCATTTAGATATTCCCAGCAAGTTTCAGCCTTGTAGCTCTGTAACTTTTCAAGCAAAAAATTTATTTGTGTTTGAGCACTTTTTGACTACCATTGTGCAGACCAGAAATTGCTACTTTTCAAACTTACAGATTTTAATTAGTTTTTTTGCGTTTTTTGAACTCCCTGGGGTCCAATTAGTAGGAAAAGACCAAAATATGAGAGAAATTGGCATATTTGGCAAAGTTGGTCATTGGCCAAATTTAGTCTCTATGGCCTATATGCATGAAAACTGACCAAAGTTATTTCTTGATCTATGGCAGATATTTGAGTTCTGTTTTTTCCCACATGTAGAGATAGTCCATTTGGATATTCCCAACAAGTTTCAGCCTTGTAGCTCTGTAACTTTTCAAGCAAAAAATTTATTTGTGTTTGAGCACTTTTTGACTACCATTGTGCAGACCAGAAATTGCTACTTTTCAAACTTACAGATTTTATTTAGTTTTTTTGAGTTTTTTGAACTCCCTGGGGTCCAATTAGTAGGAAAAGACCAAAACATGAGAGAAATTGGCATATTTGGCAAAGTTGGTCTCTATGGCCTATATGCATGAAAACTGACCAAACTTATTTCTTGATCTATGGCAGATATTTGAGTTCTGGTTTTTCCCACATGTAGAGACAGTCCATTTGGATATTCCCAGCAAGAGTCAGCCTTGTAGCTCTGTAACTTTAATAAGTAAATCCCCACTCCCTCAAATGTCATTGGCTGCAAACTAAAGAAGTCTGGCTACATGCATAATACTAAGACACGTGCCTACAAGTGATAGATGATATCCAATCACTACTTGATAATCTTTCTCTGATTATCTTAAATAGGTAATCTCCCTTCTTGAGACACGTCCAATGATAAGTAATCATGATTGAAAGTAAACCAGATTCTCTATATACCCTTGAGGCAGACGTGGATATCAGAGGAAAAAGACATTAAAACTCTATGTCAAACTGTATACTCGATTGATCTGTGCACATAGTCGAGGGCAGTGGACTGCACCCATGGTAGTAGTTTTTAGGCATCTGTGACACACTTCTCCATAGGCACTCCATGTTACCAAATGAATTATAGTTGGTCCTGGAACGGCAGATGAAGAAGAAGAGAGTTATTCACATGGGGAAATAAAAAGGAAATTTTTAGACTCTAAGTGCAGTAGATGAGTTATAATAAAAACTAATAAAACTACGGAATGTTCTATTTTCTATTTTTACTGGTATTTGTTAAAACAACATCCCCTCCAAAGAGGCAATGTGTCTTATGATGTTTATTTGGTTTGTATTACTTTATTTTAATATTTTACTAGTTGATATCTTACCTTGACATTCATCAATAAAAGAATTGACAAAATCAATTTTCATTTACATAGAATGTATTAGTGTTCTGAGTCTTATATCAGTTATTGAATTATCTCCCTTTGACCACAAGGTTAACATGATATTTATAAGTAAAAATAAAAAAATTGTTTTACACACTTTAAAAAGTGAACAACTCAATAATTTCAACCAATATTCAAGGGAGGTAATTTATTAGTCATAGTTAGTTGATAAATTATCTCCCTTTGACCACAAGGTAAACATGATATTTATAAGTAAAAATACAAAAATTGTTTCACACTAATTCATTTGCCATGTTAAAACACGAAATTCAACCTTCTACAACTTTTTCCAGAAATCTTTTTGAAGCTTTCCAATATGTCGAATGAAGTCTGAC
>NW_008708813.1:34844-35652 GCF_000327385.1 Lottia gigantea | reverse complement strand
ATCAGAGTGATGCCCCCTAAATACTAGAGGGATGTCCTTATATGCCAGAGTGAAGACCTCTCAACACCAGAGTGATGACCTCTATACAAGAGATTGATCACCCCTATACATGGATGATGCTCCCTTTACACGGGTGATGCTCCTATACATCAGAATGATACCCCTTTTATATGCCAAAGTGATGCCCCTTTACATCAGAGCAATGCCCCCTAAATGCTAAAGAAATTCCGCTAAACATCAAAGTGATCTTCCTTTTTTTATGCTAGAGTGATTCACCTAAATATCAAAGTGATGCCCTTATATGCCAGGGTGATTAACATAAAATTAAAGAAAGACAGGGACACTGATAGCATCAATTTTACGACATTTCAATTTTATTAAAAATAAGTGTTTGATGACGTCACTAATCGTAAAATATGCTTTATCACATAAGGACTTTGAAATTAGTGACGTCATAAAACGCTGATTTTTAGTGGAATTGCAGGAATCACAGACGTCTAATTGAAAATTGGAATGGTGTAAATTGATGCTATCAGTGTTTCTGATGGCTAGATATTATTAGTTGAAACCTTAAGAATAACCTGAGTTATTGCCCTTGCTGATTTTAACAATTTTGCCTACATAACTGAAGATTTCGGTTTGTAGTTTTCACAAATTTGACCTACAAAAAAAGCGGAATGTCCCTTTAACAAACTGGTGCAAACATTTGATATCGTTCTGATATGGTTTGTACATGTAGATGCCGAAGTTATCGTACACTGCCACCATTTTCAGCAAAAGCACCAGGCATTTTTTAAACTGATGGTGA
>NW_008708813.1:2645-3443 GCF_000327385.1 Lottia gigantea | reverse complement strand
ATTCGCACAACAAAAATGAAAATATTTTTGGAAAGGTACAATAATTTGTGTTTCGGCCAAGAGGTCAACAGAGGTCAAATAAAAGAGAATATAAGCCTTAAAAGTGTTGAAAATTGCTGTTTTGGGACGTTTGTAAAAGCGAAAATATATGTCGGACATCAAAGATAAAAGTATGAATGGACATCGTAGATCAATAACCTTTGACCTTCTAAAGACCAAGATTATGCATGTAAACGGTCAAAATATCAAAATTTTATAAATTGTAAATCCTATTCCCTTTTTTAAAGTAAAAGGCCTAAACAAAATGTAACTCTATCAGATATTGTCCCAAATAGTGCTTTAATTTTTTGTAAAATTTCGATGGTGAAAAATGCAAACTTTTCGAGTTATAACAATTTGAATTATTAGGTAAAGGTAAAAGTAACCCGGATTTGCCACGCCCACTGCAAAAATTTTGTGTTGTCTGTAATAATATGTACAATGTCAAATAATGTTCAAAATTTCAAGTGTTTACAATCATTAGATCATGAGATATTCGTAGTTAAAAGTTTTTTTAAGGCAACGGTGACTGTCGCTGGATTATAGAAACCGTTAAAATTACGCAAAGTTACTATAGAAGTCAATTCAAAATTTTCAAATTCAATTTTAATCAAAATACCAAGTGTTATATATCATTTGAAAGAATAGATTGCGTGTAATAAGGACAAAAGATAAATTTTCGCTTATGTAAATTAGGTCACATGATAGACCTTTTTTTTAAGTTAAAAATCGCGATTTTCAATTGGCTGTAGAACCGGA
>NW_008708813.1:0-1489 GCF_000327385.1 Lottia gigantea | reverse complement strand
AAGGTCACCAAAGGTCAAAGTCACTAGATATGAGCCTTAATATTTTTGACAATTATTGAAAACAAAACCGGAAATAAAAAAAATACGAATCCAAAATTCAAAAATCGGCAAAATCACACAAATCAGATTTACCCCCTGAAGCTTAATATCGATTTTTACAAAAATTGGTCACATCAAGATGGCGTCTAACACGTTACTTCCGGTTCAAATTTTTTCATTCCAAAATTGTTATAGTGACAATTTTAACTAATTTCAAAAAGAATTTTTCAAATACCTACAAAAATTCCGGAAGTTGAAATTTCAAGTTTAGAGGCGAATGACGTCAAAACCGGAAGTGATATCGAAATTTTGAAAATAGATTTTTGTCAGGAATCAAAATGCTTATCTACTATTAAATTTTTAGACCGATTGAAATAAAATTGTAGAAGTTGAAAAAAACGCTATAATTAAAACAAAAAAAGTCAGCGACAAAAGTCAAAATCTGAAATTTTATAAAGCGCTATCTTTTAGTCATTGGTTTAAAGTAATGAACAAAACAAAAGTTACGGTCAAAATAGATGCAGAATTAGAGCAGTAATTCGAAATACGTAATGAATGGTTAACGTCATACGTCATTTCCGGTTGGAAGAAAATGCGTCATTTTACATTTAAACAGTAGCGACACGCAAAGTATAAGAAACTAGATCCACAGGCTTCGCGAGGTTCTGATGCATAGCGTAACAGTTTTGATTTTACACTTAAAACTGTGCCGCAAAGTATCGTAACAGTAACATAATTTCCTATCATAATTAAATGGATATAGATCGCCCAAACGCAAAGCATATTCGACAGATCGCTTCAACTCACATTGCATTCAACAACAGTTGAAGGGAGCAAACTACCTTTATCGTTTAGACCACACAAAAAACTTACAAGAGGAAAACCAACTTTTTCAAGATAAAATTCATCAATTTTACATGGCGATAAAATCGGAAGTAAACATCGTACAATAAACGTTAACATACCATTGGAAATATCTCGTCGAGAGCTATCAAAATTGTTCTGGTCACATGATCACCAAAGGTCAAGGTCACGATATACGACCCTTTAAAGTATTCATATTTTTCAACCGGAAATAAATAAAAAGCAAAATCAAAATTCAAAAATCGGTTCTCAAATATTATTTAGCAATCGATAGCAGATACCATAGATATCAAATTTACACAAATTGGATTACACCCTGAGGCCCCATTTCGATTTATTGAAAAATACGCACAGTTACTATAGAAGAAAGTACAAAATTTTCAAATATTAAAAAGCGCAATTTTGATTAAAATATCTAGTGTTATATATCATTACAAAGGGCAGATGAACACTAGTAAGATTCAATAAGAATTTTTGGTGTATGTAAATTAGGTCACGTGTCAGAGATCTTTGAAGATAAAAATCGTAATTTTCAATCCGCTATAAAACCGGAAGTAAACATTTCACAGCACAAATGAGTATATCA
>NW_008708812.1:117872-121072 GCF_000327385.1 Lottia gigantea | reverse complement strand
TAATATAATATTATATAACATGTATCTTAGTTCTTTCACAATAAAACAGTACCTTGTATTACAATAATATAATATTATATTACATGTATCTTAGTTCTTTCACAATAAAACAGTACCTTGTATTACAATAATATAATATTATATTACATGTATCATAGTTCTTTCACAATAAAACAGTACCATGTATTACAATAATATAATATTATATTACATGTATCTTAGTTCTTTCACAATAAAATAGTACCTTGTATTACAATAATATAATATTATATAACATGTATCTTAGTTCTTTCACAATAAAACAGTACCTTGTATTACAATAATATAATATCATATTACATGTGTCATAGTTCTTTCACAATAAAACAGTACCTTGTATTACAATAATATAACATTATATCACATGTATCATAGTTCTTTCACAATATAAAGTAGAGCTTTGTGTTTCTCTGCTGTCCCCGTGTTTTTGAGAAGCGACACACGTTAACATTTTCCAGTTCAAGCGAAGTAACTTAAAGCCGTGTCATATTACCTAGCACCTATTTCTTCAACAACTTAGTATGGCGACCATAGTAGTAGATATGACGAAATCACGGGCTTCGAAATGTGGAAGCATATTGCCACCGTCCTTATTCGTCCACCCGTCTGTCTGTACGACTGTTAACATTTCAATAGAGACTGCTGTTTTCATCTGATGTTGATATCATATTTAGTATACAATTAGTCTAAAATCTTTACGATTATATAATTCAGATATTCTTCCCCAACTTGATCTAATTCATGCCCGTTTTATTACTGTCTATATCACATAACTGTAATAATATTTCTGTCAATTTCTGATGGCATTTTAACATGAAATCCAAATTTATCTGCTCGGGTTTTTCTCCCAGCTGTTAATACATGATGCGGAATAGCTGATAATAAAGAATGATAATTTATCTCCTCGATAAAGTGAATACTGTTAAGGAAATTCTGCACCTGGTTATTTCTGTTTTCTTTTAAGAAAATGGTCCGATTTCTCCTTTTGGTAACCATCTGCCACGCTGTGCGAATCGTCTTTACCGCTCATCTTCAAAGTTCAAAGATTAATAATACCCATTGCGAATAGTTGGAAGCGTTTCTCCACTATTCCATGACAAACCACGCTGACTGCTACCAAAAATGTTTCTGAGTACACAGATGTGTAATGTCTATTTAAGTAGTTGGGCGGTCTACCTCCGGAGCATTATGACGCAAAGCAGCAACATGGGTCTCGATGGGCTTATTGGGTTGAATACGAATAATTAATATAACAGTTTATTATACAGGTATAAAAAGGACGCATAACATTTACTCAAATAATATAACATTCATAACTAATACTCGATCTTGACTAAACTTCAATAAATATACTGGCTTCCAATGAACCAATCTAAGCCATATATATTAGTCGGATAAGACGAATAAGACGAATAAGCTGTGAAAACTGAAAAATACAAAATAACCATTTTGAATAAGCTTATCTAATGAATACACGAAGTTACAACGAAAACGAAATAGATAAATATACAATTTATAAACTAATAATACCTACATGAGCCTTTGTAATAATGCAAATTTCGCAGCCCAAACAAATCTTTTGGCGCACTCAAGAAAAATATCAAAACCGGTAACGGAATAATCGTATATGTATACTTCGATATCGCAATAAAATCACGTATTCACACTGTGAATGTTGACTTCGAATCGATGGATACTACAGCAGCTACAAAACGAATGAGGGAAAACTATCGAAATCTATTCTAATTTGTCACAACAAACAATTGAACATGGCGGATATATCTATCTATCACGTATATGAAAACATTCCGTAAATCGAGTTCTAATATTATTACAACTATCAAGACTGATCGCAACAGTTACCATATCCCTATACCAACTGAAGAAATAGAAATAGATCACCAAGTAGTCACCATCCTATCTAAACAGACTCCTGAAACGTGTCCGTAGTTCACCAAGTTATCCAGCCTCCTCTAATCTCTCTTTCTTAGGTTTATATTTAGATCAACAATCCATCCCACCTTCGTCATCTAATTCCTTTTTAACAGCTCCCAAACCAATACACCTCACCTAATAGACTTCTCTTATCAAATTAAAAAGGGAAATCAAGGAGGTCTCCCTGTTGTACAAACATTTCTTTAGATACCGACATCCATTTTTAACTTCGTGTCCAAATCCGTCACGATTACGACCATGATTCCGAACCATCTTCTGTTATCAAACATGTCTCGCATAATAGTAGAAATCAAAATATAGAGCTGCACCTCACAATACAATGATTTAAAAACATCAGAAGTAGAATTTATTATCTGTCTCTGGGAGGTAACTAAATATCCAAGAAGATTTGGAGGAAACTGGGACATATTAAATTATTCTATTGGAGCTCTGAAAATGATCTGGCACAGATATTTTGTTTTACATATAATCAGTTATTTTATTGTCTTAATTCCTACTTTCAATAGACTAGATATTGACTATAGAAAGAAATATACACCCGACAAACTCTAGATATTGACTATAGGAAGAAATATACACCCGACAAATTTTTTAAATTCTTTAATACTACAGATGATTTTGAACAATACGACACCATAAATAAACTCATTATTGAGACTAAGTGCTAGAATAAATACAATGCACAACATCCAATTTGCGAGTTCAAAAGACGACTGTTCTGTACAAGGCTCCAATTTAAAAAAACAAATATCGACCGGGTTTCAATGCGATGATGAATTTGAATGAAGGTTCAAAAGTAAGTACGTTCGAGATGCTCTACAACACCCCTGAAACAAAATATATATTCCCTTGCGGTTATCAATATCACAATAGTTGGATATACTATGGAAGCCGGCTGTGGCCATATTACCCTCGACAAAGCGGGGAAAAGGGCGAGAAAGCGAGGGCAAAAAAAGGCGAGGAAAAAGGCGAGGACCATGGCGAAAAAAAGGCGAGGAAAAAGGCAAGAGAGAAGGCAAGAAAGTGAGGGGAAAAAGGGCGAGGAAAAGGCGAGAAAGCGAGAATAAAAATGGTGAGAAGTTGAGAAAGCGACGAAAAAGGCGAGAAAGCAAGGACAATTTTCCCTTTTCTTCGCCTTCTTTATCCTGGCTTTCTTGCCCTTTTCCTTGCTTTGTCGTCTCTCGACTTCTCGTGTGCGAGAAGTC
>NW_008708812.1:112348-117822 GCF_000327385.1 Lottia gigantea | reverse complement strand
GTATATGACCGCAGCATATATAGAAGTGTTATACCACAATACATTCCATTGTGTTTATGTTATAAGCCTATTATGTAATATAACTATGGTCCTTGGATTCGATTTATCGATGAAATAAGTATTCATTTATAATGAAATGATAAGAAATGAATTAATATGCCTATCAACCGATGTCTTATGGCATGTTAAATCTGATCTGGAATTTAGTTTTCAACCAATTTTAAAACTTAAGGAGTATAGATTGTAATTTAGTACTAATGACAAAGTTACAAATGCACAAGGCACAGGACTTATAACTTAGTGTGTAATTTGACTTTCTTTTTAGTTTATTTTTGTTTTTTTCTTCGTCTTTTTTTACTCTCGCTTTCTCGCCTTTTTCCTAGCTTTCTCGTGGGCGAGAAGTAAAGTTTCCTCGCTTTCCACAGCCGGTTCCATAATATTCAAATGAAGTTATCAAATAAACATCAACGTGTGGTAGTGTTGTCAGCCATCATCAGATTATGTCGAGATTTCATCACGTATATCTCAGATAAATATTTATTAATTTGATCAATTGATAGAGTTAAACTATAAATATTGTGGACACTCTACAGATTGGTATTCATTCACTTGTATCAGTTATACAGGTAAGGAAGAATATTTCATTATTGTGGTTATCCACTCATGCTCCGCAAACCAGACTCAATCTAGCGTGGAAATATTGACGCCAGAGCCAGGAATAACATAAAGTCTATTGTGATGACTTATAGAATGCGATTTAAACAGGAGCCCATCGGTTTTGACTTTGTGACTTGTACAATCGAAATATTAAATGTAATCATAATTTCAGAATGGCTCGTATATTTGCTGCTATCTTGGCTTTGGCTGTTGTTATCTGCAGTGTATCCGCTCAAGATCTGTATCGAGAACGACGATATATGAACGGTATGAATGGCATGGTATGTTATTATCAGTTATTCTCAAAGCCTTATTTCGTTGTTGCAATATGAATCAGTTAACTCTGTTTCTGATGTATTCATTATTATCTATTTATGTACCTGCATTATGAATCTTCAATTTGGAGGAAATAAAGATATAATATACATATCCAATTCAAACTTTAACGTTGATCTAAAAATATATAATCAATTCGATGATGTTGCATTCGAGGCACTCAATAGTACGACAATTACATGAAACATAGCGAAAATTTATACAAATAGGGTAGGCAAATCTATTTCATGTTTAGTCTTTTCTACTACTAGTTTGTGTTTTTACTTTCAGTGCCTGCCCCAAGGACGTCCCTGTGGTATGAGTGCCCCTATGTATGATAGAAACAAGAGATGTTGTACTGGTATGTGTAATAGAAGTGGTGGAATGCCTGGAGTCGGTATGCCTGGTATGGGTATGATGTATCGATGTGGGTATTCCTATGGTCGCTAAACCATATTTCAATCACTGGACCTTGATCTCTTCTAAAAACCTCAAAATTATACAATAAAACAGTACCTTGTATAACAATAATAAAATATTATATTACATGTATCATAGTTCTTTCACGATAAAACAGTACCTTGTATTACAATAATATAATATTATATTACATGTATCTTAGTTCTTTCACAATAAAACAGTACCTTGTATTACAATAATATAATATTATATTACATGTATCATAGTTCTTTCACAATAAAACAGTACCTTGTATTACAATAATATAATATTATATTATATGTATCTTAGTTCTTTCATAATAAAACAGTACCTTTTATTACAATAATATAATATTATATTACATGTATCTTAGTTCTTTCACAATAAAACAGTACCTTTTATTACAATAATATAATATTATATTACATGTATCATAGTTCTTTCACAATAAAACAGTACCTTGTATTACAATAATATAATATTATATTACATGTATCTTAGTTCTTTCACAATAAAACAGTACCTTTTATTACAATAATATAATATTATATTACATGTATCATAGTTCTTTCACAATAAAACAGTACCTTGTATTACAATAATAAAATATTATATTACATGTATCATAGTTCTTTCACAATGAAACAGTACCTTGTATTACAATAATATAATATTATATAACATGTATCTTAGTTCTTTCACAATGAAACAGTACCTTGTATTACAATAATATAATATTATATTACATGTATCATAGTTCTTTCACAATAAAACAGTACCTTGTATTACAATAATATAATATTATAATACATGTTTCATAGTTCTTTCACAATAAAACAGTACCTTGTATTACAATAATATAATATTATATTACATGTATCATAGTTCTTTCACAATACAACAGTAACTTGTATTACAATAATATAATATTATAATACATGTATCATAGTTCTTTCACAATAAAACAGTAACTTGTATTACAACAATATAATATTATATAACATGTATCATAGTTCTTTCACAATAAAACAGTAACTTGTATTACAATAATATAATATTATATTACATGTATCATAGTTCTTTCACAATAAAAACAGTACCTTGTATTACAATAATATAATATTATATTACATGTATCTTAGTTCTTTCACAATAAAACAGTACCTTGTATTACAATAATATAATATTATATTACATGTATCTTAGTTCTTTCACAATAAAACAGTACCTTGTATTACAATAATATAATATGATATTACATGTATCATAGTTCTTTCACAATAAAACAGTACCTTGTATTACAATAATATAATATTATATTACATGTATCTTAGTTCTTTCACAATAAAACAGTACCTTGTATTACAATAATATAATATTATATTACATGTATCTTAGTTCTTTCACAATAAAACAGTACCTTGTATTACAATACTATAATATTATATTACATGTATCTTAGTTCTTTCACAATAAAACAGTACCTTGTATTACAATAATATAATATTATATTACATGTATCTTAGTTCTTTCACAATAAAACAGTACCTTGTATTACAATAATATAATATGATATTACATGTATCATAGTTCTTTCACAATAAAATAGTACCTTGTATTACAATAATATAATATTATAATACATGTATCTTAGTTCTTTCACCATAAAACAGTACCTTGTATTACAATAATATAATATGATATTACATGTATCATAGTTCTTTCACAATAAAACAGTACCTTGTATTACAATAATATAATATCATATTGCATGTATCATAGTTCTTTCACAATAAAACAGTACCTTGTATTACAATAATATAATATTATATTACATGTATCTTAGTTCTTTCACAATAAAACAGTACCTTGTATTACAATAATATAATATTATATTACATGTATCTTAGTTCTTTCACAATAAAACAGTACCTTGTATTACAATAATATAATATGATATTACATGTATCATAGTTCTTTCACAATAAAACAGTAACTTGTATTACAATAATATAATATTATATTACATGTATCATAGTTCTTTCACAATATAAAGTAGCGTTTTGTGTTTCTCTGCTGTCCCCGTTTTTCTTTGGATAAAAAATAAATATGTTGTTTTTGAGAAGCGACACACGTTAACATTTTCCAGTTCAAGCGAAGTAATTTAAAGCCGTGTCATATTACCTAGCACCTATTTCTTCAACAACTTAGTATGGCGACCATAGTAGTAGATATGACGAAATCACGGGCTTTGACATCCGGAAGTACATTGCCCCCGCCCCTGTCCTTCCTTCCATCCGTCTGTCGGCACGACTGTCAACATTTCATTAGAGACTGCTGTTTTCGACTGATGTTGATATCATATATATAGTATAAGATAAGTTTTTTTGAGATCTAAAGTATATGCGCTACATTATGTAATTTGTTTGGTAACGTCGAACAAATGGTGGTTGTGGGTTTTAATCTTACTGGGCGTGTGAAGCTCTGGTGACCTTGAATAAAGCACATTTCTTGGATCTTCAAAACGGGAATTGGGTACAGAAAATCCGAAAAGGATCAATTCTAAGAGGTTTAGCCAAGGAACAGTTAGATTCTAAGCGGATCTAAGATATATGTCCTTTTAGAAATTGTTGTTTGCTGTCTTTCGTTCTTAAGTAGTACTGTTTTTGTATTGACGACCTATAATTTCAAAGAAGTTTATAAGTAGATTTAATCAATGAATTGTATTTATATACATTTTTCAAGAATTTTAGTCTATATCCTTCGATACTTTTTGTCTTGAGAGGGATCATTGGAAGTTGTCTTAAAGAAGGAAATAACATTGACGTGTTTATATAAACTGGAAAAGTGACAGGAAAATGAAATGATATCACAGAGAGTTCCAGAGAACAGGATTTACAGGCTATGTTAGTGACTAGTAGAGTTGTTAGGCAGGTCATTGTACCCTTAAATCAAATGGAATCGGTCTTTAAAATGCCGTGAGTGATCAGCTACATTGTTGTTTTTAGACGTGAATGAGTACAATACACAATAGGTTGACGGTATGGAGACAACAAATTTGAATTTACTTCACATAAACTGAGGTGACTGATCGGCGCAAGATTTATAGAAAGTACGCAGAGTACATTACTAATGTCAATTCAAATTCCTCACCGGAGAATCCAAATGTTTGTGATATTGAATTGGTTTAACAGCAGGGAATCGCTATCTGAGAGTCTATAAGCTACCCGTAATTTAGTTGATTTGGTATTAAGGTTTGTTAGTTCTGAATCCAGTTCAGAGTCCAAAGCTAGTGTTTAATAAGATGAAGTCATGAGCCTGGTGGGGATAGTAGAAATTATGATGTAACCTGGTGGGGATAGTAGAAATTATGATGTAACCTGGTGGGGATATTAGAAATTAAGATGTAACCTGATGGGGATATTAGAAATTAAGATGTAACCTGGTGGGGATATTAGAAATTAAGATGTAACCTGGCGGGGATATTAGAAATTAAGATGTAACCTGGTGGGGATATTAGAAATTAAGATGTAACCTGATGGGGATATTAGAAATTAAGATGCAACCTGATGGGGATATTAGAAATTAAGATGTAACCTGGTGGGGATATTAGAAATTAAGATGTAACCTGGTGGGGATATTAGAAATTAAGATGTAACCTGGTGGGGATATTAGAAATTAAGATGTAACCTGGTGAGGATATTAGAAATTAAGATGTAACCTGATGGGGATATTAGAAATTAAGATGTAACCTGGTGGGGATATTAGAAATTAAGATGTAACCTGGCGGGGATATTAGAAATTATGATGTAACCTGGTGGGGATAGTAGAAATTAAGATGTAACCTGGTGGGGATATTAGAAATTAAGATGTAACCTGGTGGGGATAGTAGAAATTATGATGTAACCTGGCGGGGATATTAGAAATTATGATGTAACCTGGTGGGGATATTAGAAATTATGATGTAACCTGGTGGGGATAGTAGAAATTATGATGTAACCTGGCGGGGATATTAGAAATTATGATGTAACCTGGCGGGGATATTAGAAATTATGATGTAC
>NW_008708812.1:103922-112298 GCF_000327385.1 Lottia gigantea | reverse complement strand
AATAAAACAGTACCTTGTATTACAATAATATAATATTATATTACATGTATCTTAGTTCTTTCACAATAAAACAGTACCTTGTATTACAATAATATAATATGATATTACATGTATCATAGTTCTTTCACAATAAAACAGTAACTTGTATTACAATAATATAATATTATATTACATGTATCATAGTTCTTTCACAATATAAAGTAGCGTTTTGTGTTTCTCTGCTGTCCCCGTGTTTTTGAGAAGCGACACACGTTAACATTTTCCAGTTCAAGCGAAGTAACTTAAAGCCGTGTCATATTACCTAGCACCTATTTCTTCAACAACTTAGTATGGCGACCATAGTAGTAGATATGACGAAATCACGGGCTTTGACATCCGGAAGTACATTGCCCCCGCCCCTGTCCTTCCTTCCATCCGTCTGTCGGCACGACTGTCAACATTTCATTAGAGACTGCTGTTTTCGACTGATGTTGATATCATATATATAGTATAAGATAAGTCTTTTTGAGATCTAAAGTATATGCGCTACATTATGTAATTTGTTTGGTAACGTCGAACAAATGGTGGTTGTGGGTTTTAATCTTACTGGGCGTGTGAAGCTCTGGTGACCTTGAATAAAGCACATTTCTTGGCTCTTCAAAACGGGAATTGGGTACAGAAAATCCGAAAAGGATCAATTCTAAGAGGTTTAGCCAAGGAACAGTTAGATTCTAAGCGGATCTAAGATATTTCCTTTTAGAAATTGTTGTTTGCTGTCTTTCGTTCTTAAGTAGTACTGTTTTTGTATTGACGACCTATAATTTCAAAGAAGTTTATAAGTAGATTTAATCAATGAATTGTATTTATATACATTTTTCAAGAATTTTAGTCTATATCCTTCGATACTTTTTGTCTTGAGAGGGATCATTGGAAGTTGTCTTAAAGAAGGAAATAACATTGACGTGTTTATATAAACTGGAAAAGTGACAGGAAAATGAAATGATATCACAGAGAGTTCCAGAGAACAGGATTTACAGGCTATGTTAGTGACTAGTAGAGTTGTTAGGCAGGTCATTGTACCCTTAAATCAAATGGAATCGGTCTTTAAAATGCCGTGAGTGATCAGCTACATTGTTGTTTTTAGACGTGAATGAGTACAATACACAATAGGTTGACGGTATGGAGACAACAAATTTGAATTTACTTCACATAAACTGAGGTGACTGATCGGCGCAAGATTTATAGAAAGTACGCAGAGTACATTACTAATGTCAATTCAAATTCCTCACCGGAGAATCCAAATGTTTGTGATATTGAATTGGTTTAACAGCAGGGAATCGCTATCTGAGAGTCTATAAGCTACCCGTAATTTAGTTGATTTGGTATTAAGGTTTGTTAGTTCTGAATCCAGTTCAGAGTCCACAAGCTAGTGTTTAATAAGATGAAGTCATGAGCCTGGTGGGGATAGTAGAAATTATGATGTAACCTGGTGGGGATATTAGAAATTAAGATGTAACCTGGTGGGGATATTAGAAATTATGATGTAACCTGGTGGGGATATTAGAAATTAAGATGTAACCTGGTGGGGATATTAGAAATTAAGATGTAACCTGGCGGGGATATTAGAAATTAAGATGTAACCTGGTGGGGATATTAGAAATTATGATGTAACCTGGTGGGGATAGTAGAAATTATGATGTAACCTGGTGGTGATATTAGAAATTAAGATGTAACCTGGTGGGGATATTAGAAATTAAGATGTAACCTGGCGGGGATATTAGAAATTAAGATGTAACCTGGTGGGGATATTAGAAATTAAGATGTAACCTGGTGGGGATATTAGAAATTAAGATGTAACCTGGTGGGGATATTAGAAATTAAGATGTAACCTGGTGGGGATATTAGAAATTAAGATGTAACCTGGTGGGGATATTAGAAATTAAGATGTAGCCTGGTGGGGATATTAGAAATTAAGATGTAACCTGGTGGGGATATTAGAAATTAAAATGTAACCTGGTGGGGATATTAGAAATTAAGATGTAACCTGGTGGGGATATTAGAAATTAAGATGTAATCTGGTGGGGATATTAGAAATTAAGATGTAACCTGATGGGGATATTAGAAATTAAGATGTAACCTGGTGGGGATATTAGAAATTAAGATGTAACCTGGTGGGGATATTAGAAATTAAGATGTAACCTGGTGGGGATATCAGAAATTAAGATGTAACCTGATGGGGATATTAGAAATTAAGATGTAACCTGACGGGGATATTAGAAATTAAGATGTAACCTGGTGGGGATATTAGAAATTAAGATGTAACCTGGTGGGGATATTAGAAATTAAGATGTAACCTGGTGGGGATATCAGAAATTAAGATGTAACCTGGCGGGGATATTAGAAATTAAGATGTAACCTGGCGGGGATATTAGAAATTAAGATGTAACCTGGTGGGGATTTAATTATTAATGGTGTTTAAATTAGTAATATTAACTCATTAACTTATTAAAATGTATTAATCATATCTTTATATAGTCTGAGCAGTAATTTCACGACTCCGGATGCGAGAGCTCTTTTTACAAGATGAGGCAACATTATGCTCAAGATGTTTTGACGAGCTTCATATAGCAGACTTCTGTATTCACTGTGCCTTGTTTCTTTAGAGTAATTATGTTGACTTATTATAAATATTATTATAGTGGAAAATTCGTGCTGAAGCTGTTGCTGTGATGTGATTAATATGGCATGGTGTCAAAATAAAGAATTGTTCGAGATGTTCTTGCTACCGGTGACTATGTTCAATTACTCTCTGTCATGCTTTAATACACGTTGTTTCACTGGAGAGTAAACATGTCTTTTCTTTGACATCACCAAATGTAGAATAGCTGCTAATACATAAAGAAGAGTAGCTGTATAAAGAAGTATTAAATATTCAAGAAGTATCTATCCATAATAATCTGTTTACTTGAACCATAAGATTATAAAAATCTTCTTGCTTGTTGCTTGACAAAATCGGGAGCCATAATTGTATAGTAGTGGACACCTCAAACGCGAAGTACCATCAGTTGTTTGATACGAAATATTGAGTCTTAATGAAAGTACCTTCTAGGTGACAGAGTAATAGATATTGATTTTGTGAAAATAAGATGTAAGCATGATAGCTAATTAAAAAAATATACACATCGGAGAGTCGAAACCGCTACAACTAATTGGATTATTAAACAGCTGGATTTGATTCATCTCAAGTAGCAATATAGTAGATTATTAGATAAACAGCAAAAGATGAAAAAGGACACCTTTATCTTATTTCATTTGGACGGTGGGTGTGTCGGGATCGCATATAAAAGAAAACAGTATTAGTAGACTATTGTTTGGACAGTTGTTGATTTTACTGAACAGAAAACTTATATTTTTGTTTCCCGATTGTCGCGGATGGATATGAAAATTAAACGAACGAATAAGAGATCCATATTTTAGTGTATAGATAAAGTGCAACTGGCTGTTTTTGTTGTGCCTGATATTTGGACCATCGTGTATGTAGATCATCATATACACAGTTGAATCAGTAATATTATTGCTCAGGTAAGTATTCTGAATATTTCTGATAATTCTGCAGAAGAACGAGTGGTACGTGATAGATCGACAAAGTAATCTGTGAACATTGAGGTAGACATTAAGTGAACCTAATAACCGATCCGGGTCATTCAAAATGCGGGAAATCCACTTTCTGTGTTGCTTATCAACCACCAAGATATCGTAACATTAAACATTACCATCCGTCTATCACGATAGCAACATAGACCGAGATGGAACAGACACTACCTATATCAATAATTTATTTCCTTTTTCAGATGTTGGTTGAAAAAACTGAAATGTATCAAAATTGAACTGAGTTTTACGTCCTATATTTCGTCACCTGATTGAAGTCGATCTTGAAGTATAACATGGTGAATGAGATTTATCTTAGTATCTATACTACATTGGATTATGGGGATAATTCCAATGTACCTCACGTTCTTATGATGTTTGTATTTCCAACATTAGCGTGTTTATCATTACTCGGTAACACGTTGTTTATTGTATCAATCGCCTGTACAGAATTGAAAAAGAAGACCACTGGAATGCTGTTAATGTCATCGAATATATCTAGCATGATTCAAACCGTGGCTTCCAGTTGTATCGTGTATTATCCTTGGTTATTCGAGCAGCAATCATTGGGTGAACACTTCCCCTGTAACATTCTGATAGTAACGTACCACGCCCTGGCAGCTTGGTCCGTCTATCTCTTAATGTTTGCATGCATAGACCGTTATATCTCCATCTGTCATTCCTTGTCCAGTTTCGTCCTCAATTCGCAGTCTGCACTAAAAACTTGCATTAAAGTTGTTGTGGCTACATTTATATTTTCCTGTGTATTGGGAAGTCCATTGGTATGGTACTCAGCGTTGACAGTCATTGAAGAGGTTCCAGGTGTTGGGAATATTACGTTTTGTTATTACACCGAGGAAAACTGGTACATGGAGATACATGAATATCTTGAGATGTCGTTATACTCGATTATTCCTTTTATTGTCATTATGTTCTGCAACGCAGCAATCATACGGAAAATATACTTTCATAGAGCGATGCTGGAATCATTTCAGAATCCACAGAACGTCGGATTGGATCTGACATGTAAACGACTGCCTCATATAAACCGTGCGGTACGACTTGCGTCCATTTTACTACCAATATCCATTCTTCATTTAGTTTTCTCTGGTGTTGTGGTGATTTCAATCATCTTAGAAGACGCTATTGCCACGACTGCCTTACAGAAGCTGACACTCCTAACCGTGAGTTACAATGCTGCTCAGCTTCAAGCAGGTTATTACTTTTACGCTAATATAACGATGTGTAGAGTGTATCGCAATCTATTTAAGAAGTTGTTTTGTCTGTGTAGAACTCCAGTTGAAACTAGTCTCAAAATATTCAGTAATTCCAGCCAACCTATGCAGTGCAGGACAAACTTCTTGGAATTACAACCTTCTGATGTGATAGACAAGCATTGATGATATACATTAAATTTAGTGACTTAATCTTGGCATGTTGGTAGGTTTGCATGTGGATTGCCTAAATAAGGTTCCGACACATGAGAGAATTTATCGTCGGAGTGTAATAATTTATTCTTTTACTCTAAGCTTATCCTCATAACGAATTCTTAGACCAGGATTTTTATTAACGTTTAGAATTCCGAAATAGTTAACCTGTCCTCTAGGCTAATTTTACATAACGATCATTGAAAAATAGGGTAGGCCAATCGAGTACCAAGTAATGAAATCATCAATAATCAAAAATAGTTTTACAATTATTTATGTATACTTGAATATGGGGACAAATACAGGTAAAGGAATAAAAATAACTTGAAGAATAACAAGAAGAACAAAACATGAATAGAGTTTCTTTAAAGATTTCGGTATTCAAGCGTATATTACATAACCGTTGCGTATCATTGTAGTCTGTAATTTCAGTTTGTATTTTATTGTTATCTCCCTTCCTAGGCCTTCCGAATGAGTTGAAATGATTGTTTGCCGTAATGTAAAGTCTTTCTGTATGAACTCATCTGACTCAATATAAAATGTTGTATGGATGGCTTTAATCTTAATGTGTATAAAAGGGCTCAAGAACTTAACAAAAGACGAATTAAGTGTTTTAGTCATCTGACTGATCAATCACTCAAATTATAATTTTGTGTTATTAGCACACTCGATTTAATTTCAGATCAAGGTCTCAGATCAACTAGCAGGCAGACAGTAAAAAACTTGATCTCTGACACCAAGACATCGGCGAAGATATAGTCTAGTGTCCAGTGGCGGAATTTGGACTTGTTGGGCCGTAAACAAACGAACGGCAGAGGGCCTAATTTCTCATTTTAGGGAGGGGGCATGGTGTGATTACAATTTTATTAATCTAGGAAATATAAATATCGACTAGTAAACAAGAAAAAATGAATCACACAATCAGGTGTAAACGGTAGGTTGATAGGTACAAAGTCGATACAACTATAGCTACGTTTCGGGACTAATCTCTTTATTAAGCGAAACAAAAATAGTTGAGAAAGGTTCTCTACCTACGAAGAACAGCACTAATCTGACAAAAAATGACACATTCATCTTGGTTAGATGAACAAATAAATATCTTTTCAACTAAAAAATTGTATAAGTCAGAGATCCCTGCAGGTGCTAAGGTTGCAAGACCTTTATAATACTGTAAATAAGGAAGTTTTGTATATTTTATTTTATTTTTCTCATCGGCTGGGGGGAGGAGGGGGGGGGGCATATTTTCGATGAGCCAGCGGAAATTTATTATCTGTTTGATAATTTTTACTGTTTGTAATTTGTCATGGGCCGAATTTTCCATGGGCCGAAAGGCAGCTGCCTAGTTTGCCTATAGGTTAATCCGCCTCTGCTAGGGTCTATATTCGGTGTAACGACGACGCTTTCATGCTCTTCTCTCTAGGGGGACCCTCTCTGCCCTCTTTGGATACGCCTCTGGTTCCAAGTCTCTTTATCATGGGAAAATAGGACTTGGTGGTCGAGTCTCATCTCAGCAGCATTTCAGTCTGTATTGTTGCATTTGTTATTTTGTTTTAGTCGATTCTATATTTTTGTACATTCAGATTCAAAGACGCAGACCGCTAATTATGTTGATCTTGTGAATGTAATAGTTGTGCTGTTGTTAATAATAATAACATAACAAAACATATTATCTCCATTTATTTACCTGTTGATTAGACACGGGTCGATCGGGTAACAAGAAAACGGTTTGTTTTATTACACACTGTGTTAGTCACTCCTGTTAGGAGTTCATTCATTTTATCAATTTCATATCAGATGTTTTACATTTTAATTGAAATAAAGGAAAATAAGCACGAAATTCTGACACAGTTACCTCCCTTGAACTAGGAAACGTGAAGACAAATAACAATATCATTATTTAGTATTTTCTTTCTTAAGAATCATGAGAATAAAGAAGGATTTGCGAACTGTTCAGATTACGTAAAACTATTGTAGTGAAAAAAAAACTGAGATACATGTAATATAATATTGAATTATTTTAGTACTGTTTAACGACCATAGGAATACCCACATCGATACATCATACCCATACCAGGCATACCGACTCCAGGCATTCCACCACTTCTATTACACATACCAGTACAACATCTCTTGTTTCTATCATACATAGGGGCACTCATACCACAGGGACGTCCTTGGGGCAGGCACTGAAAGTAAAAACACACAACATTAAAATATTTAAAGATTAGAATTATTATCAAAGAGACAAAATATTTTAGAGGTTTGATATAACTACTATATACTAACAAAACGTACTGTTTTTTACTGGTTACACTAGAAATTCTACAATATTTTGAATTTAAGACTAACCAATAAGATAGTTCATTGTTCAAATTTTATCATTACATCAAAGTGCCATACCACCGGAATATGATTTTAAAGTTTTCTTAACGGTGCGAAGAAGAAGACATCTGTTTTTGTTGGAAAGAAATTAAGAAAACATCCAAATAAGGCTTTGAGAATAACTGATAATAACCTACCATGCCATTCATACCGTTCATATATCGTCGTTCTCGATACAGATCTTGAGCAGATACACTGCAGATAACAACAGCCAAAGCCAAGATAGCAGCAAATAAACGAGCCATTCTGAAATAATAAGAATTACGGACTGTTTATACGTTGGTACGGTCACAAAGTGAAAATGGACAGGCGAAGAAAGAATCCAAAAACAAACAAAATCAATGAGTAAGACATGGAGAAATTCAAAAGCCACCCGGATAATTCAATGGGAATAAATGACAAAGCAAGGCTTCCATGGAACCAGTGGTGTTTTCTGACCAGTACACTGCAGAGTTTCAATAGTACTCATTCGTCCACATAATAAAATGTTGGTCGTGGTATCTGTCCAGTCACCTGGTCATTTCAATTAAAGTCGAGTTTGCTGAAAATGAAGGAATAACCACAATGTAATGTGTAATATTCTTCCTTACCTGTATAACTGATACAAGTGAATGAATACCAATCTATAGAGTGTCCACAATATTTATAGTTTAACTCTATCAATTGATCAAATTAATAAATATTTATCTGAGATATACGTGATGAAATCTCGACATAATCTGATGATGGCTGACAACACTACCGACATGTTGAGATTTATTTGATAATTGAATTTGAATATTAAACTATTGTAATGGTATTAATAACTGGGTCAACATTTTTCTTCTGGTTGATATTGGATTACTCATGAACAAGTAAAACATTTTGGGTGTTAAATGGGTATCGCAAAGTTATACGTTTTATTGTCCTGGTTATTTGACGTTTCNNCTTACTGCCTTCT
>NW_008708812.1:15671-103843 GCF_000327385.1 Lottia gigantea | reverse complement strand
TACATCTTATTCCGTTATTTACTAACTATTTAGGTTTAGTTCATAAAATAATGGAATAAGATGTGATCGAGATCTATTTTGGGTGTTTCTGAAGAAGGCAGTAAGCCGAAACGTTAAATAACAGGACAATGATATAGTTTTGTTTTCCCCTTTTTGGGAATTTGTGATATAATTTTATACGTTTTAAATTTTCATTTCAATACTCATAGCATCGTAGGATAATATTTCGGAAATATTTATTTATATAGAAATTATTGCAGCAGGGGTTAATTTTTCACTCGTAAATGGAATGTTTACTCGTATTGATCAAGATCGTCTCTATGTTTTAGAATAAAAGACACTGCGTTATCATTAAGTCATTTCCTATCTTTAATATTTCTCATTGGCTGTGTATATTTCCTAATATATTTTGAAGAATAACTTAGTCTGTTGATGTTTGTATGTTGTGATCAGTTTAAAAGATTTCTATTTTCAACATTATGCTTCTTATTTCAACTCATTAACCAAAAACTAACCCACGCTTTTACGCTTCTCCTGGATGATATTTAGTTGATAGAAACACGACCTTTACTATAGAAATAAAGCGAATCATTAACGTATTTCTGGCTCAGTTCGTTTAGTTCTCTTCCTTAATGAGCATCTAACTAGGTCAAGTTACGAAACCAGGTCACGTGAAGAAAATGTCAACAGACCTTGTTTACTTTCTAGAAATATAACAATAGACGTCATCAACATCTCATAAGGAGGAAAACTGATTCAGTATCAGTATTCTTCAGATCAGCGAGTGTTTTACGCTTTAAGGTTTAATATTTTAAATTAACGAAGAAAAATAAAAAGCCAGGTCTGCGTAGAGTTGTCTCATGACAAAACGGGTACCAACGACCCGAACTGCAAAACAATACCAGCAATCAAATCCATCATGTAATCTGCAGACATTATCAACATTCCTGGTTTCAACAATGTCAAATGAAGTAGCTGTAGATGATCATATTCTCCAAGACAGAATTCCCTTAGCAAGCTCAGCATGTGACTTATGTTGCAGGATCAAACTCTCCTTTCTCGTCCTTTCTGCATCTCTACCGTCCACAACAATCGCACAGTTTGCTTCAGTTGAACAAATTTTGGGTGAAGGGCTGGTAATTAACTCATATACTGTCACTTGCCAGCTTTTCACCTTTCACCTCATTCTTGATTCATTATCACCTTTTAATTTGTCTTCAGACACCTCTACCCTGACAAAATCACACCAAACAGATTATTATCCTGCAAAAAAGGTATTACTTAGTAATTATGTAAAGGAAAAAGTATAATTTAAGAATGTGTTTTCAGTACAGTATATACAGCGATTGACGATTACAACATGTTCTAAATGTCAGACATATCACGGTTCCATATATTACAACTGACACCATCATATAAAAACTCTTTTTCAATTTATTTCTGATTCCTTCATCTTTCTAGTTTTCTTTCCCATCAGTTTTAAATAGAGCTGGTAACAATCTCAACTATACCGTCGTTTGATACATAAGAAAATGTCTCGAATATAAGAAATGGAATGACCATTGAGTCAATGTACATACGAAAACTTGCTCTTGGCTGTCTTGTTTCAAATTCAAAAGAGAAATCCTATTATCTACGCTTATACAAAACCCACACATTTTGATTGCTTGATTCCAAAATAAAAAAGAAACCATAGAATTCTGGTGTCTGTATGTAAATGATGCATCATTAAATTTAGATTAATAAAAGAGAAAAAAAGGATTGAAATATTGCTTTGTGGTCCAGAGGCCCAAGTCGTGTTGGGTAACACCTTCCTTCCTTCCCTTTGGTCTTTTACTCTGCCTTCTCCATCTCTAACCTACCCTATTGTTCACACTGTGGCTTTAACGTAGTTGAAAGTTAGCTAAGTAGGAGAGTAAATGAGTGAACTGATTTGTAGAAATAATCTTCTACTGCCGTGTGATTGATATATCTACGATGAAAGATATTAAATTGAAGATCAAATGAACAACTCAAACTTTGCTTTAAAAATGATTTGTTTACTTGTGTTGTGAAAGCCGTGTTCGAGACTTGTCTCAAGGCGAGGATTAAACGTTTTAGTTCTTCCTAGTTCCATCTAACAAATTCACAAACCCGTAAAAGATTCGTGGTTTCGTTTTGTATTTAACCTGGGCGCATCGCGGAATGTCAAGTTACTTGAGTGTCAGAATTCGGCATCTCGGTGTGACAAGAGGATCAAGCCATTCGTTGCTGCACTTCTATAAAAAGTAAATATTAAATTATTAATTCATTTATCTGAAGATTCAAAACATTCCTGTACCAAACGCGAACTGCAGAGAGAAAATTCATTGTCTTTAACTCCCGTATTCGTTCTTATTCGATAAATCAAATTATGGCATATTTTGATTTTAAAGTTGTTTTCAAGAGGGTACTTGCCAAAATTTAGGTAATTTTCGGTTGAAATATTTCTAAGGTAAAGATGGTAACATAAAAGTTAAAATTAACTTTTATCACTGCATAATCATTCAAAGACTAAGAGTTTTGTTTCGCGGATGATATTAGAAGTCATATAGAACATAAGTAAAATTCGTTCTATCGATAGCTATATACATTCGTTGTAGTATAATAGTTATATATCCGTTGTAGTATAATAGTAATATATTAGTTGTAGTATAATAGTTATATATTAGTTGTAGTATAATAGTTATATATTCGTTGTAGTATAATAGTAATATATTAGTTGTAGTATAATAGTTATATATCCGTTGTAGTATAATAGTTATATATCTGTTGTAGTATAATAGTTATACATTCGTTGTCATATAATAGTTATATATTCGTTGTAGTATAATAGTAATATATTCGTTATAGTATAATAGTAATATATTCGTTGTAGTATAATAGTTATATATTCGTTGTAGTATAATAGTAATATATTCGTTATAGTATAATAGTAATATATTAGTTGTAGTATAATAGTTATATATTCGTTGTAGCATAATAGTTATATATTCGTTGTAGTATAATAGTTATATATTAGTTGTAGTATAATAGTTATATATCCGTTGTAGTATAATAGTTATATATTCGTTGTAGTATAATAGTTATATATTCGTTGTAGTATAATAGTAATATATTCATTGTAGTATAATAGTAATATATTCGTTGTAGTATAATAGTTATATATTCGTTGTAGTATAATAGTTATATATTCGTTGTAGTATAATAGTTATATATTCGTTGTAGTATAATAATTATATATTAGTTGTAGTATAATAGTTATATATCCGTTGTAGTATAATAGTAATATATTCGTTGTAGTATAATAGTAATATATCCGTTGTAGTATAATAGTTATATATCCGTTGTAGTATAATAGTTATATATCCGTTGTAGTATAATAGTAATATATTCGTTGTAGTATAATATTAATATATTCGTTGTAGTATAATAGTTATATATCCGTTGTAGTATAATAATTATATATTAGTTGTAGTATAATAGTAATATATTAGTTGTAGTATAATAGTAATATATTAGTTGTAGTATAATAGTTATATGTTCATTTTAGTATAATAGTAATATATTAGTTGTAGTATAATAGTAATATATTAGTTGTAGTATAATAGTTATATATTAGTTGTAGTATAATAGTTATATATTAGTTGTAGTATAATAGTTATATAAGTATAATAGTTATATATTAGTTGTAGTATAATAGTTATATATTAGTTGTAGTATAATAGTTATATATTAGTTGTAGTATAATAGTTATATATTCGTTGTAGTATAATAGTTATATTTTCGTTTTAGTATAATAATAATTACCAGATTGTATTTAAGATCATTAGTACATTTTGATGACTATGGGGTGTAAATGAACTATTTCTCAATACAATATTACCGTCGTATTTAATATACTAAATAATACTGAAATACGTCAGAAATTGAAAAGAAATGTCAAATTTTTCCTCGAGTCATGGGGCTCTTCACGAAGGTGATCGCGTATAAAGTTATCATAGCATATCGTAATATAGTTTAATGAGAATGTTGTTCCAGTAGATCAGTTCAGGTATTGTTGCATTAAAATTTATCTTAAAATACAATTAATATATTTAATATAATCTTTGTAAGATATTAAAAGTATCACAGCACATTAAGAATAACAGTCTTATATAGACTTTCTATTTATTATTTAACAAAAACGAAATATCAGCAATTGAAGAACACATAACCATCAATCCAATAGATAAAAAAAAGCCATATTAAGAGATGGAAAAGTAGATCAATTAAAGAAATTAAAAGACAAAAATCAGCACTAAACAGAGATAGTGGTCATTACTTTAGTAACTGCTGGTATATTATTTAACTTTTCAATATGTTTTTTTTTTTTAACTAATTTGTCTGATTGGTTGATCTCTATAATACGTATAACAAGCTGAGTTAATCTAATCTAACTGTTGATCTCTTAAAATATGGTACTTTATTTTATGTTTGCAACTGTTAAGTTATTTTTATGGTTAATCATCAGTTGATAATGTTACCTGTATAGGTAATGAAACGTTGTGTTTAAATGATAAATAGTTTACATCCTTAAAACTATTGTTTTTTATTAATATATTAAATTTATTTTGATTTCAAATTTTTCACTTCTTTTTCAGTTATTTTCGCACTTTAGAAAAATTCTGTTGTAGATCGACTGACTCAAACGAATATTTAAGTTATATGAAGTAAAATTTGTCAAATGGATATTAAATTACCGATTACCAACATGAAAATTACTATTTATCATTTTAAAACTGTCGGCGTATTGAATTACTGCAACTCTTTTACAAGACATATTTCTTTTAACCTTCAAATGATATTACCTGGTTTCTATGGTTACTAATTACCACGTGTCATCTGACTTACCTCCCTTTTCTGGGTAGTAGAAAATCCAATACTCAGTCTCGTTTATGAATATAACATTACCATCGATTGATTCTCACTTCACTTACAAATTTAACTATTTATTTCAGTTAAGATATCATTTTGTATTTACTACTATTTATAAAATATAAGATAGCTTGCCAGGCAAGGTAATATACGCCCACTGGCAGCTTTGATTTTGAATAAAAATATTTAGCAGTACAGTAACAATCACCAGTATGAAATATTCAACCTTCAGTCATACACTTCTTTTGAATTCTTTTGGGCGATAATGAATAATATTGAGTAAGAGTTATTGCCCTTGTTCTTGAAAACAAACACCCATGCCAAGTTTCGTCAAAATCAGTCAAGAATTGTCCCTTCTAGAGTGTTTACAAGCTAAAAATTGAATGCGTTTTCAAGAAAAAGGGCAATAACTAAATATTTTTAGATTCTTCTGATTTTCAATAGGGTTCATCCCTGGGTGATTACGAACACTAACATCAAGTTTCGTCAAAATCTAGAGTGTTTACGAGCTAAAAATTGAACGCGTTTTCATGAACAAGGGCATTAACTCATACTAAATATTTTTCGATTCTTCTGATTTTCAATACGGTTCATTCTTGGGTAATTACGAACACTCATGCCAAGTTTCGTGAAAATCCATCAAGAATTGTGCCTACTAGAATGTTTACGAGCTAAAATTGAACGCGTTTTCAAGAACAAGGACAATAACTTATACTAAATATTTTCGATTATTCTGATTTTCAATAGGTTTCATCCTTGGGTGATTAGGAACACTCATACCAAGTGTTTTCAAAATCCGTCAAGAATTTGTGTCTTGTAGAGTGTTTACGAGCAATTGTGGACGGACGAAAGGACGGACTGACATGGGTGACGGCAATATACGCCCCCCATCCCCCCATTTCATGTGGGCGTATAAAAATGACAGCGATATTCATAAATAGTGTAGTTTTAAAAAGAAACTGTACTAAATGAATATAAAATTAGTCCCGACTTCCTTCAAATCTCATTAGAACACTCCTTTCCAGATTCCCACAAAGTCAAAAATAATATAGCCTTATATTACAGGTAATAACAGAATGAAATAAAACAAGTACATGTAGACTCTGAAAATAACATGTCCTCCCCGACAGTCTAGTACCGACCTAAGAGCTGCATTACGTCTTCCGGAAACATTATTTTATGATACTATCTCTTTACCTGGAGGACTACACCTGGTTGTCAAGGTAATTAACAAGCACGTGCAATGTAACTTATCTGCCCCTGATGTATAATAATAGGGCGTGTATTTCTTTGTTTGGCCAATCTTCCGGTGTCTCGTGTTCATACATCAGATCAGAATAGAACCTGTAATTAGCTACATTAAATACACGACCAAGATTAACCTGTCTTCTTCATCAATTTCCTGGGATTCTCATTCCTGTTTTAATCCTTTCCATTCCGCTATTAATTCTCTCCATCACTAATTAACTATAATTGGGCAACGATTTTATTGTCAATAATTCACTGGAAATTGTAAAATTTATTGACTAAGAATTGTCGTTTAAATCGGAAGTTCAATAATAAGTTGACTGTTTTAAATAATGATTAAATTCAATACATTAGTTTATTAGTTTATCAATTGATCAAAAATTGTAGTGAAATGAAGGAAGTTTTTCTTCTTATTTTAACACTATTTGGGCTAATGAAGACAGAGGAGTTGAAGTCTAGTAGGGTCGTCAACAGAAAATAAAAACATAACATACGAGGACCATACTACAAGACGAAAGTGGCACCGGGTCGGAGTAAACGTATTCATGTTGTCCAATTATTACCACCGAAGAAAGACAATTCACGTGAGACTCGGTTGTGAGATATTTCCTAAATAAAGTGATCAGCTCAAGGGAAGAAGTAACTGATATTTCGTCGACTAAAGATCCATTTGGTCAAAACCAAAAGATATAACGTGAGGTTAAACAGTTATAGAATAGACAAAGTCAACAGAGGAGCTGATGCCCGTATGTTCAAAGAGAGCATACTACTCTTAAAATCTGGAATCACTACATTCGAGTCAGTTGATCTGAAAATAGTATCAGAAAATGTATACAAAATTGAATAGCTATGGTATAACGCCTACCGAGTCTGATTATGAAATTTTCAGCCCATCCTCTTATTGATTTTTTAGTTTTTTTTAATTTCCTAAATGGGTAGTTGACGAGCAGAGAAACAATGGATTAGTATCAAAAATGGTACATATCCTCGTTAGAAACTTTGTGTAACCATGGAATGCATATCTATATATCTTATATATTTTACAGACAAACCGTCGGCTAATACATTGTTGTATGTTGTATTATACATTTTTATTACAATTTCAAGAGAATTTGTAAAGCGTAATCGAGCACTGATGTGGAATTCAAAACATTACTAATATTACTAACAGTACTGAGATATCATCCACTAGAAGGTCGTCAGAGAGAAATATGTATCAGTTTGACAAACTGTAATTTGACTAATGATTCCCAGCAAATTATTCTGTTAATCTTCAAAGGAATTGTTTTAATGGAATGAAAGAAAAGACGAGAACTGGATACACGAGACTACTAATCAAGGGAGATTAATTACCTGTCACGTGACAGTTAATTAGTGGAACAGGCAGGTGTAAGTAGACTCGGGTAAACTAATGTTTCTTCTTGATTTCTTTCTTTCACTTATCATGTACTGGCTTTTATTAACGTCTCCATTTACTGGGAATTAATTATCTCCAGATTGAAGAGTTCTACTGTCAGATCGGCTCTACAGTCGGAAATTGTTGTCTAGTATATCTGACGATTCAAGTAACTTGTTCTAATGGATTACTTCGTCTGATAAACATACATTTACTATCAGTTGGTTTTTTCGGGTTTGTTTTATGGTTGACCTATATCATTCCAGATCTAACAAGATCTGAACTTAATACGTAATCACTTAGTAGCTACTAAATATGACTCGGTGATCAGAATGTCTTGTGGAGATGTTAAATGGTAAATTTGTAAGACGACTATAACTAATAGAAAATTGTCCATTTTAATTTGTGTTTAAATTACTCCAATGATTTGTATCTGCCATCTTGAAAACAGCTTTATAAATTGATTTACTTTCAGTTGAAGTAGATTCCCAATAATTGGTTAATTTAACAGCCGTTTTCTAAAATTCCATGTAAAGCTGCAGATCTGATTGATTGTTCTAAATCCAGACCATATGTCAATGCTTACATTGTTTTTATATAAATTCGTGAAGGTTTCGCCAGCATTTTGCAATTTAACACAGATTTGGTAGTTTGTTTATGGGTACTTCGTCCAGAATGTCACGTGACTACGTTTTAAAAAACATGGGCAGTCTTTCAGGGATATAATATATAAAATTTAGTGTTATTGCTACAACAAAACAGGAAAGTGAAGATGGTGCATTTGTAGTAAAAGAAGTTTCTATCCATTCTGAAAGTTACAGGTTCAAAACAAACAATCAACACCTGAACCAACATGCATGAGCTACCTTAAAGTTACCAGACTCATCTCGAGTTTCTGGATTTCTCTTTCAGAGAACAAATTGATTTTGGGCGTTAAAGATAGTAAGTCAATGGCTCTGCCTAAGCAGTAATCATCTCATGTTGAAGACTGTAATATACGTGTGCCTACTGGTAGCAATCATTGATTTCTCTGTATTACGTCGCTGTAGCAGAATACATTTACTGTTGTTAAAAACATTCAAGCCTCAAAAAGAAGGTGAAGAAGTTAGCGTAAAGCTCATTTTGATTTGAGATGACATACCCCACGTGTCCCTTGTTATACTGTCATACTGTGGGCCTTTGTAGAAATCTAGATGCCCTAATGGTCATTTGTCCTGGGTTTACCTGTATCAAGGAATAATCAGGTAGAACAATACTGAACCATCCTCTGACAAGAAATCATTAACCATTCTCTTAAAATTCCAATCATCCTCAATTTAATTACCTTTTCCTTCTAATCACTTTCCTTAACGCTACTCACTCATTAATCAAACTCATTTGCTGGCAAATTTAATTTATTTTAATTGCCACAATTCAGACTGTTAATCGGTTTTTATAGAATCTACTTACCGTATTTTACACATGTATGATTTTAAAGTGAGTGCTGGATTAGTTGTCCAGGTGGATGTAAACGTTTAAATTTGTACATTCCAACTCGAAATTCAGATTGTTAATGATATTTAATACATAGAGGATCTTAAACGAGTTCTTATATAATATGAAATTTATCATAAATTTCTTATTACGTAATAAGCACGAATGGAAGATTCTATTTATCACACAATTATCAATAAATGTATATTTTCCTTAAATTCCTTCCTCTTTTTCTATATAGGGCCTTCATGTTGAGGTCAGCCTGTTTACACCTTTCTACAAAATGTCCTGTCGCGTCATTAAGTAGATCTTGGTAAAACGATCTTCAATTAATAAATAGAAATTGTTACTCAAAATTGTGTTATTTGGAACACTTTTATGACCTTCACCTTAAATTGTAACGTAGTCATCAACTTCAAAGAATGCCATGTTGTTTTGTTTACATGGTGTATGAATACATGACCTAATTTGCATAGTTATTAACCTGTACTACGAGTCCATGTCATTTTTATGAACCTGTCTTATGCACTGGAGAACAGAAGTGTTGTGTGATACAATAGTTTATTAAATGTTAAGTATATTTTATATTGTACATTCATTCTCACAACAATATGACATACATGACCCCGAATCACAAGCCAGTCCCGACCATAATTGATTTTAATAGTCGGCTTTTAGATTTGCTGCACCCGTTGCATCTTAAAACGCATAATAGAAGATAAGGAAACATTTCACTTTATATTTTATTTAGATTAGTAGTCCCATCTCTACACCACGCCAATCTAACCTTTTATTACCTTAACTCTTTTCTGATGTCAGACAATATCAACATTTTACTGGTTTAGTTTGTTCACCAGCCTAAAGTCCTTTTTGTGTTCTGCATTTATATTACATTACATACGTAAGTTCCATTGTTTTGTCACATTGAAAAAAAAAACCGTCATGTTCAGCTGCAATATAAAAAAAGGTACAGTGGAAAGATAAAGATATATAAGACTTGAAGGACACAGTGAGGAGTAAATATCACAAACACAAGACAATATTATAGAATAAACACATCTTTAATACAAAATAGAAAACTAAGAAACAATCAATAACAACGTAGGGTTATACGGGCATCCTACCTTACAGCTGGTCCTTGGCCAATCCTCTTGGCATAGATCTTACCCGGATTATCCGCACCAATTTACAGCTGGGTAGACTGGAAGAAAGAGGAAAGAAGGCTAATAACTCTTTCACCGGCTGAGAGATAAGAACACATTAGCGCCCATTGTTTGACATAACCGATCGTCCATCTCTGAATTATCCGGTTAATTAAAACTAAACCAATCTCAGTCAATTGCTAGGAGTCGACAGTCTTTCTTCTATATTATATGATATTCTCGTTGTACATTCAGTCTGCTTACCTTGCTCACATCATGTCTAATTCTGAAAAGTTGAACCCTAGCTGTCTTCACGAGCTGTGTTTGTGTTATGAATATCTGAAACTGGTGTCAGCAACACGAGAGGAGTAGGAGCTATAGCTTTATTCTATTAATAGAAACATGAGGTGTAATTCTTTCTGTTGCCGAAATAAACCCTATCTTGAAATAGATTATAATGATTAAAACTAAACAATTTAACAGTAAATCTATTTTATTTGGGTTAAGGTTTGACTAAAGAACCAACAAATCAAATTTAGCCAGCATTGAGACTCGATTAGACACAAGTTATACTTGCTTCCAAGTCGAGAGTCTATAGGAGAAAACTGTCTAATGAAGCCAATATTTGTTGTAATCGAGTGCGACGCTATTTACCCCGGAGACTGAACGAAGGGAGATAATCTACTAAAAGGCTAAAGTAGAAAATTAATTGGTTTGTGGGTATTAAATAACGAGCCTCAATTAGATTTTATCCTTCCATTTTCTTTCTTCTCAACAACATAAAGAGAGTCAGAAGTCATATAAAATATCAGTCGGATTTTTCTGTCGTTGTTTGTTGAGATTTAACTCGAATACGATTTACTGGTATACATTTTTTTTGTTTACATTCACCTCTAATAAAATTAACTTATCCATTATTTCTCTTTTCCGTATCCTCAGTGTTATCTTCTAATACAATTCGTAGGTATACATTATTTTTATATAGTTTATTTCTCAATTATAATACAGATTAAATTCTTATTATATATCAGTTGGATTTGTCGGTGTTTTTGTTTTCAGTATTGACTGTAGTATATAAGTTTCTTGTATGCCCATTATCCGTCTTCATTAGCATACTGAGACAAAATAGGACATACGCAATTTGAATCTTGATTAGCATTGATATATTATATTTCAGAAAGGGTAAGAATAGACGTCGCGCATGATATTCGCTTCTTCTTTTTTCTACTGAATTGACAATCCCATACCGAGCACCAAGCACACCGTCTATTTCTATATTTGTTGGTTTTGTGGATTTTAAATACAGGTACACATGTATAAACAGTTTTACTATGACTCATCTCATCTCATCTCATCTCATCTCATCGACGAAAATACATTCAGTTTGCCCCTTTAATCACTTGGTCTGTATTAAAACACCAGAGTAGTTTAAAGATGTCCGAATAATGATTCTGATTGGTGAAAGTTGTCTACAAATTAATTTTTTCAACAATCGCTTGAGTTTCTTTATGTTTTATTTCCATACCCATAGAACGAGCCTTATTCTATGATTACAAGAACCGGAATGTTACGATTGTAAAGATAGCTGTAGAGATTAGATGATTAAAATTGTTATAAAAATCACGACCTTATAATGTCTCTTTAATATCTATGGGGATTCAAGACTCTCTCAACATTTCTAGTTGTGTCGAAAGAGATTTTCATCACCAATAATTGTGTTT
Source organism: Lottia gigantea (assembly GCF_000327385.1). Lineage (NCBI taxonomy): Eukaryota > Metazoa > Mollusca > Gastropoda > Lottiidae > Lottia > Lottia gigantea. The sequence continues at coordinate 91,928 of NW_008708812.1, read as the reverse complement.
AACGTCACATTAAATAGTCGACTTAGTTTGACTTGAGGCGACAAACTGTCACTTTATTCAATAAATGGATATTCTATATGTTTCCTTTTTACTGATTAGAACTAACTTTATTTCAAGCTTAGATTAGCGCTAAACATCCACATTTATACCGAGTTTTTTATCACGTAAAAACTCCGGTTTACAATTTATTCCATTAATGCTCTCTCTGACGTCCGCTATCAAATACATCGACCATATTGAGTTTCTTTTTACAAGGCTTAAATTTAAAGTAACAATGTTTCGCAATATCTTTTACTACCTTTAACCAAGTGAAGCTAGATGCTTTCTCTGACGTCCGTTATTTATTAAAAATGATGATAAATCTTTAAGCTAATAAGAAGAAGACGCAGGTGCTTGTAAACGTCTAGGAAACGATTTCTATCCTTAATTGGAATTTTGATTGAAACGACATCAAGTCTTAATAATACCCCAATCCGCGTCTCATCTCCTATTTAGTTTTCTATTTAATATATTGGATTGTATTTGTGTAGATGATTGAAAGAAATTAATTTGTCGGCGGAGTAGACTCAGGTGGATTTTATTAATAATAATTACAGGTGATTTACTCTGGTTCTGTCTTCTACTTAAAGGTACTGTATGTACGAGATGTAGAACACAGTGGTTTCAATCGATCAAACACCTGAATTGAATCAAGGACAACCGAATTCTGAAAGGTGCACTTTTATTACACAGACTAGAATCCACAGTCCAAATAAGTGTAGCTGTTTCGAATCAACTAGACATCACAATGAGTCACTGACAACTCCTCTGAAACAATGTACCAATTACTTCTGTTCCCGGTTAATATCCTTACAGATCAACAGAACATCTTCATAACCCATCAAACTAATTAGTTATTCTAAATCATAAACAATAACAAAATTCTACAACAAACAGTGTAAATATCTGAGTGAGCAAATATTGAAAAACAGGATACTGTAGTTTTTATCTAATATATATGGTCATGATGATATATAATAGTACAATAACAATACGATTGAATGAAAGCTTCATCGTCATCATATCCATTATAATAACAAAAAAATAACTGCTGTGAAATCATCAAACGAGAGTGCCTTTTGAATACAAAATAAAAATTCAAACATGTTAATAAAATGTACTTTTATTAAAAATAGTACAAGTCAGGGGAAGTAACTAGTCTTTGTATTGCTCAAAGCGCTACCGATATTTTTAAAAATGTGTTGTTGATATGAAAAAATTGCAAAATTTTATTTTGTCAATAATATCGTGATGTCGATCATAAAACCTTTTAATTGAGAGGTTAATGTTCAAGAGAAGTAGTTGTATATTTTCTTCTTGGACAAATTTCATTTTCCCTTTTCATGTGTACGATATATCTACCACAATATCAAATATAAATCTTAAATGAATATCACGTCCATACACAAAAAATAACAAAAATATCAAACTTTGAAAACAAAATGCACACCTTTCCCTTTAAATATATGCAAAATAAAATAAATAAAAAGTAATAAATTATATGGCCGAAAACCAAGCCCTTTGACAACTTTTAAAAATTCATGCAAATAAAAAAATGTTAAAAAAAGATAATAAATTATGTAACATTTTACCAACAGTTACTAAAAATAAAAAAAAATTGTAAAACTTATGTCTACTGAGATGTATATGCCTAATTCTATCAACCGGAAGTGTAGTAATTCTGATAAAGAAATCTTAATTTGACCGAAGGAGAAATAAAGTAAGAACGATAACTCGTATTGATGAATAAAGATTGATATATCGAGACCAATCTCTCCATTACTCCCCTATAAAACTATTCTCTCCATCTTTAAAGCCGTTAAATTGGCTGCGTGTTTGTTTCCATTAAAGTATCAACTTTCCTTCAATTAATTATCTCCTAAATAGGAGAGTTCTTTTCAAGATGATTAAGTCGACTCTATTAGATTCTGTTCACTATTAGACAAGAACGCCTCTTTGATTTTCTGCCATTTAAGGTTGGAATATTGATTAACTGTCGCGTTAAATACTGCTTGTAAGTAGACAACAAATCTGTTTAGATTATCTTTAGTAAGAGGTGGTCCGTTGTTCAAACGATTAGATTATCTTCAGTCAGAAGTGGCCAGTTGTTGCTCGTTGGACAATAATTCTCTTTCGATTACATATGTTAGGAGATGATAGATTATTTTAAGGGATTGAGTTCAAATTAATTAATAAATGGATTGTCTACGTTGAGGTAGAATGGCTGCAGACAATCAAAGGGTTGTGAAGAGATTGTCTGTATTAATTAAACAGTTGCATGATTATTTAAATATTGTTTATGTTTCTACTTCAATTTTATAATTCTGTGTGGTGTATGTACTTGGTAATGCTGAACCATATAAATGTCACTATCGCAAAAACTTCTGATAATAAAGAGGGATTTTACGATACTTATAAGGGAATAGCAAAAACTAAAAATTGGAAAGCTGTAAATGATGCTATCGGTAGGTCTTATGATTAAGATTTTGAAAAATTGAATGAACACGTCATTGCTTGGTTTTATCACAAAGAGTAAATAAGTTGGACACAATGCAAAATTCATATCAACTAAAAATATAAAATTTTTGTAAAATGAGTATCTCTTTAAAAGTTTTTTTGATTCGATTTGGAGATGAAATATTCATGTCACTGCATGTCTGATCACCTTAGCTCTATTCCATATTTATAATACCTTGCCTCGGGCACAATATCACACAATTCTTAACATCGTTTTTAATTCTATGAGAAGATCTCGTATGTTTCTGCACAAAACAATTTGACAAAGCTTTTCACTGATATTTCTGACCCGAGGGTAGAGGATAAATAGAGGACAGTAATGGCACGGTAATCAGGGTGTAAAATAAAAGTTAAGTTCTATTGAAGAGTGAATTATCGAGGGCAGGTAAGAAGGGTTATTATTTCTTACTCTGTCGGGGCGAGATCTGGGCTTTGTTCAGTAATTGCTAATAATAACAATTTTACCCCGAACAGAATAGCCAAGATATAAAGCTAAAATATAGGCCGTTTCAATTCTCATGTAAGATACGAGTTGGGGAACGCTCTGTTGGTAACCATGATTGTTCCTGCTTTCCCCAGAGAAAGATTAACTCCACCTTGTTAAAATATGACAAAATCCTAACTGCTCATTTAGGCGCAGTTCCGATAGTTATGGAAATCAAGAATATTTTATGTTTAGTGTAATCTTCATAGGTTTTACTTTTTCATAGGAACACGAATTCCTCTTTTTTAAAGTTTTGTTTATAGTCTAAAACTAGATCTTAGTATAAACGTTTGGTGACTGCTGACAAAAAGAATAAAAAAGGAGTAATGTTCATGTCCATGTTAGATCCCCCTTCATTAACTCCCTGAAACAATCGCTTTGCATTTCTGAATTATTTGTTTATATATATTGTAAATCTTTCCAGAAGTAGATAATTTCCTATCAAATTGGTGTATTCCAATGTATTCTAAAGTATGTCAATAAATAAAAAATAAAATCTATGTTCATCTCTAATGCTGTCAGTAGGCGAATGTTTTATATTTTATAACCAATCAGTTCGTGGTATTGTAAAAGGCTATTGTATGCTATTGTAGGCTATTGTAGGCTATTGTAGGCTATGTAGGCTGGTGTTTTAAAAATAAAGTTGAAGAAAGAAAAGAGTAGAAACAACCAAGATCAAAATATGTCTGAACCTCTTTCAACCATATCTTAGCGATACAAATAAGCCTTTCAATAAAATCGTCTACACCAATCTATAATCTATTGAATCACATGGGGTGGGGTATCGATGGTAAAAAGGGGACGTCTTCACACTCGGCTCTAAAAACCAATCAACAACTTTCTCGTGAAACCTGACCTAAACTGCCACAATAATTATAGTTGCTAATTTGTGGTAGTTATCATTATAGAGGGTCGAGATAGCATCTCCCTTGTGGCTCCCCATCGACTGTGACAAACATTTTACTTCAACACATTTCCGACGCTTCGTAATTTGACAAAATCTTCCTTTGATATAGTTAATGATCGTCTTTTGACACTAGTAATTTAACTGGCTGGATACAGCTGACTACTAGCGCCATAATTAGCCTCTATTATCCATTCACCAATAGATGAACCCCTCGAGACGTTTCCCGCTTTTATAGCCTCGATCAATCATAGAAATATAGAAAAGAATAACTGATATTATATTTGTGACTGATTGATCGCGAGTACAATATTCACCCATGTGTTTTCTTCAATTTCACACCATTTTGCGCCAGTTAGTCGACAGTCTGCTAAATTCTCGGGTGAATTTCATTCGAAATTAAAATCAAGGCAGTGTTTTATTTTCTCCTTTCCGCTTTAATTATCACTAATCACCTCGGTTCTCCAACAGTCAACGGAATTACCTCGTCCGTTCCATGTCATTCTCTCTTGACATTTGGTCAAATTCCAAACCACGTGAACCAAATTCTTTTGTCTGTGGCTGAGAAAAAAATTACCAGTGGGTTTAAAGTGATTTTAATTACAAACTATCAAGTAAAGGTATATATTTATTATATAAAATACATTGTTTAACAGTAAGTCAACAGTTCTGTCCTTTTATAATTATGTAGCTTGTTTTATTTCTGCTAAATACAACTCAATTTTATATCATAGTCATTTTCGTGGCGATTTTCGGAATTCTGCTCCGGTACCACGAATCGTCCTGTATCAATTTAATCTGAAGTATAAAGACTGTCACGATCTCCAGTAGCACTATATTATATTAAGATGTTTGTGTATCTAAATATTATATTTCATTTAGTCGAACCATTGTTATCTTCATGAGATGTAATGAAATCAGATTTTTTCAGAAATATTAATTTTTTATGTCAAAAGAGAAGAAAGGAGACAGAATTCTTAAAACATGCGACATAGCTGTGAGGAATTTGTTCAACTTAAACGAAAGGCACTTTATTTTAAAAGGGGTGATTAGTTAGTGAATGTTGTCGACATTTCTCTGTAAGAAAATTACAATAATTGGGTTTTAAATTGCTCAAAATTGAAGCTTAATTTGAAAAGAAAATTGACCCATAATATTTGCAGCGTACAGACGATAGTTACGGCAATTATGTTTTTTATTTGAGTACATCGTTTTATGATGTCTTGAGAAAATTTGAAGTGTATTTGACACGATGTAATTGGATTATAGACAGACGACAATTATTTACAACAAAAAATATTAAACAAATTCCAGCTCCAAATGGTTTTAAATTTGTCTGTAGTTCAGGTTTTAATGTTAAAAGAAAAAAGTGAAATTAAAGAAAGTGGTAGTTCTATTATCCGATATTATTTAAAAAGGTCAAAATAATTTATAACAATTTTACAAAAATCAATGAAAAAATGAACAATTGTGAAGACTATTTTGGATCATCCAAGACGGTTCATTTCATGCTTTTTATACTGATCTACATTTTTAACTCGTATTAATAATAATGAGGTTGACGACCAAATGCAAACACAAAAACTATATATATGAGAAGACAGTATATTTCTAAAATTCAGATCAGATTTTTATTTTTGGTGACAATGCAATATGATAAATTAACTAACATTTAATTTCTGTAACTGACCAATCAGAAAACCTGCAAGAAGTTCATCTTACCTAATGTTTATACATTTTTACATAATGCATTAGGAACAAGTTAGATCCGTTTAAAAACATTACACAGACTACAAATTATTGTATAAGAATGTTGTCCCTGTTATTCTTATTCTTCTTATCTTCCCCTGTTAGTTTTTACATGTCTATTTGTGATCTTGTGAGGTGGATTTTTATTTCTTGGATTTGTAATATCTTTCACATTTCGGGAATGTTCTTGACGAGGACGAAGTTGTTGTTTCCCTACATGCGAATGTTTATATTCGACATTTGTCTACGTTTGATTTACATAACTCAGAAAAGGCCATACCTTCTGATATATTGGACAGTAGGATGAATATCATGATTATGTAAAGAATTCCGATTGGAATAGGTGGATATTTCTATATCACGACGAAAAAAATAAGTTATCTTCAAATACTGCCTTTTATATTGGATTGATTTTTTGCATGTATTGTTACTTACACTTACAGCTAGATTTGGTGTCCGTCAAGTACCTACGCCAACTTCTTACTTGATCCACCGACTGTCTTCGTTTATAAATATCCATGATATGAAATGCAGTTTACTGAGTCCAACTCAGTGCGTCTGATTGAGACTGGTTCCTACTATTCGAGAGAGAAAGGTGTAAATATAACGCAAGAGTCTATGGATGTTAGCTTTCAACTCTCATAAATCTGACAAGTCGCAAGTTTCAGAACAGAGGGGTTCATTATTCCACACTTTCGATAAATGTATCACACCACTACGAGAGTCCGGTAATAAAATTTGCAATAGGGATGTAACTCATTTCGCGATGATTTGGCGAGTTAGGCGCTTATTTCCTAACCTGAAAGTCCATGATTCAGTCCCGGCAAGTTTTAAGATCATACCTTCATTTTTTTTACACCCCTGAAAATCGAACACAAGAGAAATCATATCAGTTACAGAAATACGACTGAAAACTCTTTATCATTTCTGAATTACATTTAGCAAATTGACTCGAATGGCGGCAAAGCCTTTAAGAGCCATACATTCTGCCAAATAACTTGTAAATAATATTTGATGTAGACTTTCTTATCAAAATAGAATGATTTGCTTTGATTTCTCTATCATAATGAATATAAAGTTATAGATTTACTAGTTTTGTAATTTAAAATACAAGTCAGTAGGTTAGAAAATATCATTAAACTTGATAGAACGCAGAATATATTATAATCATTGCCTATTTCTAATGAGTTCTTCCTGCCCCAGGTTAATTACAGGTTTTAGATATTGAGGGCACTTTCCAGGGCAGTGTGACCTGAATTTTCATTTATTGCTAAACAATCGCTTTGTTTTTGGTTAAAACGTAGAAGATATTGCTCCCATTTCCACAGATGTATTTCAGGCATTTTAGACTCAGATCGACTGGCCTCAGGCTAAATTACTAAAGACTGTAGATATATCGTACGATATTACGCAAGGGACTTTCTGCGCATCTGAAAATCGCACTCTGTTTTTCTTTATATCATTTGAAACATTTTAAGAATCCGTACGACACATCCCATCCTGTATGACACACTTTTATGAATCACTATATGGATATTGTATATTATGGATATTATAATAATTTATGTATATTTCTGACACATATATCTACATCATATTACATAATATAGACGTGAGGCTTCATCTTCATGTCTGAAATTGGCTGATTTCTACTTCAGATATGACATGATATTGAAATACTGCAGCGATGTATTTTTTTTTCTAATATCATCCTGGTTTTCTAATTTATTTTTGTCTGTACATTTATAAGCATTAGGTTAGACTACGATTTTGTCAATGGTAAAATTCTATCTTGACAGTAGCACCATCGTCGTTTTTATCGATTTTCTAAGATTTTAGGACTTGTAATAATTTTTATGGAATATAACCTTATTTTTCCATTTCAGATTCAGGAGAAATGTGGATTGGAAATAATTTATATATCGTCCGAGCCAGTACGAATAGATAGCTATCTGTCTAGATAATAACCAGTTTGCATGAATGATATGGTTTTTAAATACGCTTATTCACCTCTAGACTCAGCAATGCAAAATTTTAGCTCCAATACAATTATTATCGTATTGTACGCCGGTAACGGAGGCAAAACATGCTCACTTTAATTCAAGATTCCTGGCCACGTATTCTCAAAGCGATCTTAGCGCTAGGATGTCCTAGAATCAAGGCTAGAAGATGTGATCTTAGGATATCCTAGAGCCTGGGTTTGGAATCTCGAATTAATATATAATATACAAACAATACTGTGATGATATTTAATATTTTATATTTTGATTTGTTTCAATGACATTTAACGATTAACACAAAATATTTACGATCACAAAAAATAACAAGGAATTTTGATTGCACGAAGTAAAAATATACAGAAAATAAAAACTGGGGGTATGTTTTCATACAGATTTATATATTATTATTATTATTATTATTTAAATTTGAGAAAATATTTATAATCTTTATACATTATATATTTATAAATCAGAGACATTTACAATAACAAAATATCAATTTATTTTTATAATCATTAATGTTACAACCATATTATGGAATCTTTTTTTTTAAAAAGAGTGTTTGGTATCAGATATCATCATCTTCCCTGATACATTTTGAATTTTGGTTTCAAGTAGTTTCTGAATTATCACGAAGATGTAAGAATTGAGGTTCAATTCATATTTTAAGAATTTTGATGCATATTGGTATGATATGATTCATTAACTGTTTTTGCTAATAAATAATTTGTTCAAAAGAATTTAGACGCTTTCAGTCACATTGGAAGTTGAACACATACAGAAGCTATGTATCTTTAATGTTTGGATTTGTAATTGTTACTAACATTAATAAGTTACATGATTGTAATATATAGTTATATATAGAATATTTTTCTTGTGAAGTTGTTTCCTAATAAATCTACTATCAAGTCAATCAAGAACAGTTATTTATGGCCTAGGGAATGTAGAAGTAACCGTGATATCCAGTTACATTACACGATTGCGTAGATCTGTGAGCACATAATTCTATGAATGTGTGAAGCCTGGATAAATAAGAAAATAAAGCTGTGATAGAAAGCAGGAATGTTGATATTATATAAGCTAGAATATGAACTGCCATTATACGTTGTGTAGGTCTAGCCACAATAAAATGTTTCTATTTAATGACAATATCAGATAAAGACAAGCTCTCGAATCCATCAATAATAATCAATTAACAGACGGAACCCACAATAAATATTCAATTCAGTTTAATCGACACAAAATCTATCGGAACCATCCGCCTTTCGTACTTGAAATAATTGTTCAGCACTCGATTGCACAAAGACAATTGATAGTACTTTAACTTCAGTATTAAAACAACACATCTAGTAAACTTCAGTTTTCAGTTTCTGTCAGCTTCTAGCAGTCACAGTTTATCACAGTGGGTCTCTGAATAAATTCCCGTCTCTTGCTGCACCAAAATAGCATATCGATATCAACTGGGCATCTATAAACTGATGACAAGATGAGCCTCGCCAACCCTTGCCACAATTTATTTCCAGTATAACGCTCTACCATATATATATCTTATCTATCTTCAAACTGTACCATGTAGAGATCGTAATGAAGAAATATGGGGATAATGGGGATAACAAATTTGATTGGATAATGGTGGAGGTGATCCGCGGTGAATATTTTCTGATCGATGATTGGATGAGAAATTACTATCGTGATATAAAACTGGAACTCGAACCATACGATGTGATGCTCTTTGTGACATATTAGCGGCTTCCATTTCTGCTGCAAGTTGTCGTTTCCATTTATTTCTGCGATTTTGAAACCAGATTTTGACTTGTGTTTCTGTTAAATGTAATGAAGCTGCTAAACCAGCTCGTTCCGAACTCGACAAATATCTCTTCATATCAAATGTTGATTCTAATTGAAAAACCTGACTTCGAGAAAATACAGTCCTTGTTTTCTTTTTTCTTTGTTTTCTTTTCTCATCATCATCGTCATCATTATCATGGTCCAGATCATCATGGTCCATTTTATCAGAATCTCCACCTGGGGACGACGTGTCGCGTATTAAAAATTTGGGTGAAGAGTTAGATTCGTCTGATGAAGACATGTCTACATCACGTCTAGTTGGTGTTTTCGACATTGGTGGAGAACCTATTGGTGATCTTAAAACTGGTGATGCTGACCTCATTCTCTGGAGTGATGCTGAAAATATACAAAAAATGAAATATAAGAATATCATTGGTATAATTTGTATAACTTCATAAAAGTTGTTAAATCCTTTCTGTTGATAGTAAATATTTTTTTAGATCGGATTTCAACAGAAATAGTAAGAAATTGTTTTAATAAGTGTACAATGTTAAATGAAAAGAACAATCAAACATAAAAAAAATAATGAAAAAAATGATACAATTTGTAATTATTTATTATACAGATGGAATTTTAAAACAATAACCAAACGGGTAAATAATGTATTTAATGTATAATGAATCACAAAAGGCTATAAAATTTCCAATAAAGATATCTAGGTTGTCGATTTGAAATATTAAGTTTCCTATTAAAGTTATTTCATAGTTGATTGTAAAACTGTATCATTGTTTTAAATGATCATTACGACTCAGTTTACCAAATTAATAGATTTGAGGCTTTTTAATGAATTTTATTATTAATTCTAAACGTTGAGTGAAATATTACATTCTGTAAATTGATATGGATGAATATCTCAATCTTAATAATTATCTTTCTAACAAATCTTCTTTTCTCTTTTATTCTAATTATTTAGATAAAAACAGTGAAGAATAAAGAGAGGGAATAAATATCAAATCTTCCATAGTTAAAACTACATAGGTATATAGATCTTATCTTAATTACATAGGTACATAGATCTTATTTTAATTACATAGGTACATAGATCTTATTTTAATTACATAGGTACATAGATCTTATTTTAATTACATAGGTACATAGATCTTATTTTAATTACATAGGTACATAGATCTTATTTTAACTATATTGTGTTTAGGATTTAAAAAAGGGAGTAAAAATGTTTTTCTTTATATATTACATGGTTATAAAATAGTACTTTAAGTATGGAATATTTAAAAAATAATATTTATCTGTTAGTTATCTGTCTACTATCTTGTAATATACTTATATCTCCTAAACTGTTACATTCAAACTGATTCTAAAAATCTAATTAATTTTTGTATCAATAAAATCGACTATAACATTGAGATGGTTGCAGTAGTATTAAATTTTGAACAAGGTTAGATAATACTCTATCGCATGACACAATTTAAATTGGTTTCTTTCTGAACATATTCTTTAACAAAAAACTCCAGAAACGATTTCTATCAATAATATTCTACATTTTATCCTGGCAGCCAGGCTATCTTATAGTTATCTTATTTAAAATAATGAGATTTTGTTGAGCATGTTGAAAAGTATCAGTGATAGTTTAAAATAAAATATTGGTTGAAGAATGGGAACAAATAAGATAATAATTGTGACTGGATTAAACAAACTCTACAAATTATTACATGAAAATCATCTCTTAAAATTTCAGATATTTTTTATTCGGTATGTTGGAAATATTATTTTTTTCTTGTCATAAGTAGAAAACGAAAAACACATCAGAACGGTCATCGATTACTCAGAATGCCAACAAAATCAACGAGGTAGACATGGAATGAATTCTTTACATATCTCGTGGTTATTGTAAATATACAATATACAAATAGTGAACAAATATTCGCCAAATAATAACCTATGATTTAAAATCACCTTGCGACAAAAAAGAAATACTTATCAAACAGTTTCACTTTAGTTTAAAAATTCCTTGAAATGATATTTCCATTGTAAATCTTTGTTGACTGGTATCAGAAATTAATCTTATATTTTATTGTCTTTTTTCAGGTAATGTAAGCCTTCTATCATGACCAACTGTTTTACTATGTTATCGTTAAGTTGTAAGATGATGTTAAGATGATTTAAATGACAGTCACACTATTCTGTCTCTGGTATTTATTGATAATATTACTGGGTGTTTATAATAAACCGATTACAATTCTACATACTTTCAACATAATGCTGAACACTGAACATGATGTTTTAAACATAAATGCTGAATACTGAACATGATGTTTTAAACATAAAGCTGAATACTGAACATAATTTTAAACAAAATGCTGAATACTGAACATGATGTTTTAAACATAAAGCTGAACACTGAACATGATGTTTTAAACATAAATGCTGAATACTGAACATGATGTTTTAAACATAATGCTGAATACTGAACATAATTTTAAACAAAATGCTGAATACTGAACATGATGTTTTAACATAATGCTGAATACTGAATGTTGCTAAAATTGTATAGAGTGAAAAAGCTTATGCTTGGTTGACCTAACTTCCTCTTTCTAGTTTTCACGTGTGTAAAGTCCCTTGTAAGAGGCAACATTGCTATCTTCAATATAATTGGTATGTTTATCATTTTAAATAAGTTTATTTACGAATCAACTGTTTTTTTCTAAGTTGCTAATTTTATATCCATAACAATTGATATCAAGATAGTTTCTACTAACAGATTAACAGATAGTTTCTACTAACAGATAGTTTCTACTAACAGATAGTTTCTACTAACAGATAGTTTCTACCAACAGATAGTTTCTACTAACAGATAGTTTATACTAACACAGATAATTTCTACTAACAGATAGTTTCTACTAACAGATAGTTTCTACTAACAGATAGTTTCTACTAACAGATAGTTTCTACTAACAGATAGTTTCTACTAAGGATAGTTTCTACCAAGGATAGTTTCTACTAACAGATAGTTTCTACTAACAGATAGTTTCTACCAAGGATAGTTTCTACTAGCAGATAGTTTCTACCAAGGATAGTTTCTACTAACATATAGTTTCTACCAAGGATAGTTTCTACTAACAGATAGTTTCTACCAAGGATAGTTTCTATTTATTTATATCAAGGATATATTCTACATAAAGTTTATATTAATATAGAAGAATTGCTCCATCAATCTAAAACACAACGATATGTAGGGTGGTGATTATTTTCTCTTCAAAATAAAACACGGAATAAAATGATTGATAAAAACCTGAAGATTTCAATTTAACTGATGATATTTCACTATCTCAAATAGAAATTCATTTAATAGATGATCATCGTGTCAACAGAACAATACCTGCTTTACCCCTCGTCATTATAGCTTTTAACTTTTAAAAAATGTCCATGTTTCATTTAATGTTACAACGCATATAACTCTGCTACTTTGTAAAATTAAAATGTTCTGATATCGTAACAGATTTTTTAAATACCAAATCACGATCTGTTAAGACTTTAAAATGAAGTGCAATGTGTTATATGATTAAAAACCATTTACTTCTGATTAGCTTCGTTGACTATAGACATATTTTACCGGCATGTGAGTGATTGCTAGTTTTACGTTGAATTAAAAATAAAGAGTGTTTGTAAAATAACTTGTAGTTGATAGTAGAATTATAATCATATATTGTCAGAGACTACAATGGTTCAAAAGTCGTAGATAAAAACTTAATCTCCAGCACATTAATCGTGACCATAGTCCATTACTCAAACATATTAATATGCATTTTAATTTATCTTTATTTAGCTTCTTCAGGATTGTCGACAAATGCGTTTTAATATGTTGATATATTTTCCATTTTTTTTTTACAAATGTATGTAATTTTTTCAAAGTTCTATATATGATCAAATCTTTGTAAGTTGACCAGTGCATTATAAGATCGTTTTAAAATATGATTCCGCCAATTCAATTTGAAATTCCCAGTATCAGTCCGAGATTAAGATGCCTAGCTGGTCTACCTGAACATCTAATAAAATATTATTAGCTTTGTCAGGTCTGAAAAGAATCTTATATTCAATGAGATGTCGATTGACAAACCCAGAAAAACCCTGAATGAAAACACGCAATCCAGTCCTGATTGTTACAGCGTAAATAATAAATTTATTTCACTGGTTGGATTTTATAATAATTAATCTGATTATTCGATTCATTTCACTCGTGTCAATTATTTACAGCCATACTAAATACTTCTTATATAAACCTACTTATTCTCACAACTCTGTCACAGGTGCATTGCACGCTATAGTTCAGAGATAGCAATCAGGTCGATTGGCTCAATAATGTGCACAGAGTAGGGCGTAAAACTCAATAACATTGAAAAGTACAATAAGGGTAAAAAATTTCATTTTTTAGTCTTGTAAGTTTTAAATACTAGCATTTGGCTTCAAAAATTGCCAGAAGGTGGTAAGAAACTCGTCATAAAGTGAGCCAAAAAGATGCAAAAACTACAGCATTTATTAAGTATTAGAGGTACATGTAATTCCTAAAACTCAACAATGTTAGCTTCAAAAGATGCAACAGTTCGTGATATGAACGCGTAGCATTCATTTTAATATTAATACCGAATAGGGCTAAACATGCATTTTATATTTTGCCAAAAGGGTAATTTTATCTCGTTACCTTGTTGGCGAAATCCAAATTTTTGTCAAATGTTTAAGACCTTATCGTTTAAAATTGATTTTTCCAAATTTCCTTGAATTGTATATGTCACAAATATTAATAAAAAATTTTTTAAAAATCAGCGCGAATTAAAATATTATTACAAATATACCAGGGAATATTGAACCAGTGTGAATATATAATATATATATGTATGTATAAAATGAATATCTAAATTAATTGTGTGTTATAATAATAGGTAAAACAGTGTAAATTTAAAAAATAAGATATATTTGGGGTTATAATAAAAATAAATTCAAGCTACAGATACAGCTAACAGCTAGCCACTTCCAAATCCAAAAACCACCACTTTTACTCAATATCTATTTATTTGTAGCGAATGTATGTTGCTTAAATACACTGAACAAAAATTTACAAACAAATATCTGAATGCAATATCGCAGAAAAAAAAACAGAAATACATCTAAAATATCGTAACTATACATACCACTCAAATCTAACTGTGTCTGCATCAAAGATGGGTACCATGGATACCAGAAACCAAATCCTGCAGCTCGGGATGCCAGGGCAGCTTCCGGGAACATCTGATAATTTTTGTAAAATTCTGAAATACTGGAAATGACAGCATCTTTATGTTCTTGTTGTTTCCTTTCTTCTTCATCGTCGCTTAATTTATCATCTAGTTTCTTACTTTCAAGTTCATTCCCCAGAATACTGCTGATTGAAAATGAAGACTTTGGCGGTGATGGTTTTGGTGAAACTCTGCCTTCATCTGCCATCTTGAGATTGTCAAATAATTTACACCTCGTCACGTAAAAAAATCCAAAATTATTGTTATAAAGTTTTTTTTACAATATTTTCACAGACAAATATAAAAAGTAAATTTTACTCCAGTCGCATCCGCTATAAAATATAATATTCTACTTTAGTTGACTCTCCATCCACATTCAAACAATAGTTCGTTTTAATTTTAACAGTTTTGTTGATTAATCGTTTTGTGTTTAGCAGATTAAGAAAGAATGTGTCAAAATTTAACAAGAATCGTATACAATCGGTTTAACCTTCTAAATCCTCGGCTGGAATTCCTAGTTATGTCGTCTGTTATTCTAGTAAGTTTACGTCCTACGGTTCAGATATTGAATACACGGTTGACACGGCGCCTATTATATTCATAAAGATAATCAGAAAATAAAAAGCGTCTCACTTTAGTTCTCTAATAACTAGGCGATGCACATTGATGATTGGTCAAATACAATACTTAATAGGATAAATAAAAGGAAACTCGATTGTAAGCCCCGCCCCTCAAATTACTACCGATCCATACACAGATAATAGACGATTCGCGATTGGTTAAAACAAATTGATACAATTGGAGACTCATTAGAACGACTAACGTGTGTCATGGAATACAAGTCTAGATTATCATGACAGAATGTGTAAACTGAGAAGCGGTGAATAAAGAGACAAATTGATCGCGAGTAGACGACATGATAATGAACCCTGATATAGAGAAGTTAAGAATAGAGTCACGGGGCGAGAGATTGGCGAACAAAACAAGTTATGAGTGGAAATAAAATCTACTATTGACTGAGATTAAGCTGATAGGCATCAGGCAAATAATACACTCGTCTGGTTTTACAGTCACTGATCACATGACAGCTCATTTTAACTCATTAAGGTACAGGGAAAGGCGATCTGCCGCAGTTCAGCACGGTATGACGGCAATCCTACTGGGACCTCAGCTGGGATAAAGGCACCAATTTTACAGGTGCGTTTCACGTTTCATTTTAAAGTCTAATCTTTCCAATTTATATCAATGCTTAATGCTCCCATAATCGCTACGACATTTATTAGGACCCCTGCTGAGAGATGCACAATTTAAAACGGTATATTAAAGCTCGCTATTCAATCTTTATTGTGATAGAGGATTTGTCGGGAGCGATCACACGCTTTCTGGATTCTCGTCTAAATTCTACAAATTACAATCAATCATTCATTGTAGAAATAAATTGTTTTAATAAAATACCCCCATCACCATTATCAGTAACTTGAGACTTCCCAAATACTTCTCTTTGAGAATTATAAATTTTTTTAAAAATCAAAATAAATCGAATTTGAATGAGAATAACATTTTATCTTAAAAAGAAATGAATTTTATAACAGCTTCTAGGTCTTTCAAACTAAATGTAAAATAAACATAATATATAGTAAATATTCAAGGTACAACTGTTAACATCTTTGTGAGAGAATATCCTTAACTAAGGAATGGGAAATACAAGATTGATATTTCGGTACATAATAATTTGTCTGGAAACTGTTAACAAGTCTTTTAAACCACAAAAAAATTATATATCTTTTTTTTTTCATTTTACAGAATGAATCGGTTTTACCAGTCAATATCATCTTATATATATTTTTTAATCCAACCCTAAAGTAAATAGAATTTTAAAAACAAGTTTTGCCTTATTAAAGTAATATATCTATCTATTCTTATTACACACTATTCTGGTGCTGATTAAACCCTATAGCAAAAACTTGGAAAAACAAAACTATCGCTTCTACAATAGAAAATACCTTCTCTCCAATACTACACCACAATTTTGTAAGTCGAGTGTTTTTGTTCCACAGAGTTTTTTTGGTAAAATCTATCTGAGGATAGGTATATGTCAGTTTTCTTCTCTTATTGAATATAAAGTGATCTATCTACTCCCTTCCATTATATGTCATAAGGATATGACAACCCAGATAAAAAATATCAATATCAAGATTTCTATCAAATATTCCTCTCTCTCTTTCATAATATAATATGATACACGATTTTTTTTTATACTAAATCTGTCTTAACTATTAGTTCCAAAACTCTTAACCCAAAAAAAAAAACTTCAAAATATATTTCATCAATGATAAAATCAAGTTTATACAATAAAATTCACTTTTAGTAATAATTAACTTAAAACTAATAAATAACAACTCAAAAAGTAATGATATATATATTTATTTAAAGGGACAGATGCGCCATTTTTAATAAGAAAACTCTCAGAAACGGGAATTTTTCAAGTAAGCCAATCAGTAATAGTGTTCACTGCTCACCATCTAAACTTGAGCCTTCAAATCAATGTGTGTCCAGAATTTTCCGAATTTTAAGATACTTTGTGATATATAGAAAAGACATATGTAGAAATAATGAGTAAAATTCCTAGTTTGAAGTACTTTTAATGGAATTATGCGACTTTCGTACACTTATAGTATTTCTGAAGACTATGAACATATATTCAAGATTAAAATTCCCATGATAATGAGAAATGATAATGTATGTCACTTCATGGGGTTGGGGTTATCCTTGCACTTCTTGCAAAGTTGATGCACCAACAAATGGATAAAGTATAAGTAATACTCAATCAGACGATGAAAAATAAAGACAACTTTGGAATGTGAACTTTCCGGAAGGAATGCCGAATTAACAAACCCCATCGCAGATACCATCGGGTTGTCTAGAAGCGTATGTACATCCTGCGTACTCAACGATACGAACTGCAGTGCTTAACATCATAGAGCTCAAAGTAAATAAACTTTTTGTCTTGGAATCTATCAGTTAAAAAGCGATGATATTGGATCCAGTAGAGTCAGTGGCCTAAGGTGTGTCATAAAATTACTGAATAAACTATATTAGCTATGTAGATTTCTTTAATAAAGACAAACCCAGAAAGTAAAAAGAAAGTATTGACATGGTTTATATTCCAGTAAAGAAGTTCTAAAGTAAGATGTACGATTTCTATATGATATATGATAGTTATCTGACAGTTTTTATCAATTTATTATTATTTACTGCCCAGTTTTCATTAAATTGAATTAATTAATGTCATTTATTCTTAATTAATCTGATGAGTTTGGAAACCTTAGATTTTATATTAGGAATTGAATGATGAATATTCAATTTGAAGAGCGACCTTTGATTTTATCATTTATTACAACTAACGAGTTAGTTAACCTAGTGGTAATGCTTTGATCTATATGTTTAGTAATTAATGCTTCTAATTAAACCATGATCCTAAAATAAAAACATTAATAATCCATGTTGTTTGTAAATATTTATCAACAAGAAGAGAGAACAACAATCTAATTACATATAGAAATATGAGGGAACAGCCTCATGGCGAATTTGACAATATAAAATGATGAATAGAAAATAAGAAATTTAAAATTTATATATTATGACATGATGTCTACGGAAAATGTGATAAACTTTTTCAGTTTTTTAATCTAAAGAAAATGAGATTTAGTCAAACCAGTCGGGGATAACCTCAATAAGGTTTTTAATTGTTATAATGAGGTTACAAAATTCTTAATGTGTCAAATTAACAGCAGATCTGACTCTCAACTTCACCTCCGACTAAACATTGTTCATAATCATAATTATGTCTGTTTGTACAAAGTATTGGCAGAATGGATCCTCCAGAAAGTAATAAGAATAACTAGTTTGAAAAAAATTGGCAAAGATGTTACAAGAGACAGCTTAATTGTATAATCCTACATCCCAATTGGACATATCTTACTGAATCAAGGGTCACAACTCTTGATATGTTCATCTAATGTTCGAATATCAAACTCATTAAAGACAGGATGTAGAAATGGAATGAAATGAATGGAGTTTTACGTCCTACATTTCTGCACCACGTGGGCTAATGAAGACGGGCAACACCGTGCAGGATGCAATGACGGAAATCTTGCCAGGACAGAGGCATTAGCCTGCTTTTTTTCGATTTCCAACTGTCGAAGGACAGAATGTAGAGTTGGCGTGGCTGGTGCAATGCAGAAACAGGAATTACTTACATTTACCTTGTTACTATATATAGTACTATATCACTGATATCATGTTACAGCCAGTGCCTTCTTGTCTCTTTAAACCCGGAAATTAACAGCATACATCACGAACTGTATCACTTTCTGATTCGAGTGAGATGAATGGTTTTATGTCTGGTTATTAATCTTAAAAAATACCCACCCTTCTCCTTCTTTCAGTTTCATCACGTAATTAAATAATTACCCTCAGAGATTAATATCATCTTCAAATAACTGAACGGATTTAAACTTGTTGTTAAGAAATATAAAATTCAATTGAATTCTTTAGATATTAGACTCCAGGTAACCGATATTCCTTCATCAACTGTATTAGTGTACAGTACAAAGTAATTAGTTTTCAATAAAAAAAAGATCTTAAGCCTGTTCGATGTTTTACATGATCGCTAAACTATAAACCACTAAAGATAGAATAGAAATATATAACATACAATCAAGGAGTATTATTGAGATGTTTCTCCAACTTTGACAATCGCTTTATACCAATTTCTCAAAAAAACATCATTTTATATCAGCATATATTGTGCGAAGTCTAGTTTTAAATTTCTACTCAATCCAAAATAATATATTTTTATTGTATTTGATATTCTTAAATTAGCTTGTCCAGAAAGATCTGATGAAAATATATTCCAATTAAAGACAGATTTTTTATGTACTGAGCAATGCATAAAAACCACAAAACTGTAAAATTCTTTATCAAAGAATATAAAAACAAAATATTTTATAGCAAGTCATATTATTCAACTTTACTTTTCCTGGATTATCTAATAAAGCCAACATACTGAATATCAATTTGACTTGAAGTCAATTTTTCAGGAAGTTCCCTGATCAACATACATGTATCATTGTAAAATGCAAAAATCTGTGTGACACTTTTTTTTATTTTTTGTACAAGAAACTAGACCAATCTTGTACAGGTAGTTTATCTATTGATAGGATTTATTACCTGTGGTGGGTAATTTAGTAGAATATATTCAGATGCTTCTAAAATCAGACGAGAAATTCATGGTGGGAGTTCACCTTGGTCTCAAAATACTCCCTTTCATAATTAGTACTATTTTAATAATCTTTTCTACAAGCATAATTACATTTTTATACCCAAGACAATCGCCGAATTTAGATAATAACGTATTTCTGGATCACTGTATTGTCTAATGAGACTACATCCCCAAATCATCTTCTCATTAACGTAACAAAAAGGAACGCTCAAAAGCTAAGAATATCTAAAGAATATAAGAATGACGCCGATTATGACGAAATTGCCACTATCCAGCGTAAATGTCAAAAGTAGAGAGAATTGTTGCCTGTAGGGATTGAATAAACCACGAATAGTGTATGATAAGTTTGTGTGTGTTTAGATCACTGTTGATTGTGAAACAGTGCCTACAGGATAAGATTTACTCGCGTCATCCAAGGTGACTGGTTTAAACAGAGGACAAAGACTCAAAGGCAAAGGCTATATTGTTTGTTTCTAATTTCTTAAACAGATTTTGGTGACTAATGCACTAGAAACAGATATATATTGATCTATGCACCCGTCATCAAAAGTAGAACTCTCACATAATATATATTATCATGTCATACATGGTACTCGTGGAAACATAAAAACTATTTTTTAATATTTATATTGAATAAAAGGTATAGAATTCCAAGCAATATTTTGCTTTTATTTTACCTATGTCAAATATATCCTTTCTGATTTAAAATCTCACCAAAACGGTGACAGTATTTTTCAGTTTTCCTGTTAGACTTGAACATTGGTTTACGCGATCCTTCAATCTTACTGCAAGCCTCATAACGTACATATACATTACAGAATATAATCACGGGTTGGCGAGCAGAGGAAAGAAAAAGGGACAACTCTCAACAACCTTCAACATTCAAGTAGTAAAATTAAGTTGTAAGGTAATAAAGTAGACAATAATTGTTGTCTCAGTATGTGGACTGTATATTTAGCCTGAGTTCCCCCTAATAGAGACATTAGAGAGTAATTTTGACAAAATCAGAAAATATATTTTATCTCTTCTAGTAGTGTATATGAAATGGCATTGACGAACACAATCCTCCAAGAAAAGTTTCCAAGACAGAAATAGCACCAATCATTGCAGGTAACATGAGATATTATATTACAATATTTCTAAGGTATGAGATCGTTTAGAAAGAACCTGACACGCTTACGTTAAATAGCGGCTCCAGTAGGGGTATAGAGTAATAGTTTGTGCCCCAAACTAGTTGTCGGGACGCACAAAATCAAATATATTTTACAATTATAGAAACTCTTAATGCTCAGTTCACACCAACGGCGCTTTGATGGCGCTTTAAAGCGGCGTACAAATCGGTACCAAAGCGTGACAAAGCTCGACTTAAGCGCCTGGGTCGTAATAGATCGTTGGAAAGCTTTGAGCAAAGCTGGATATTCAGCAGGAGCGCCAAAAAAGTTTAAACTGTTTAAAAATTTTGGGCGCTCTGTCACGAATTGAATAAAGCGCCGAGAACGTATCAAAGCAAGCTTAACAAAGCGTAACAAAGTTCAGCAAAGCTTGACTCAAAGCGTAGGAAAGCTTAACAGAGCTTTATTCAAAACGGGGACCCCAGTTTTCACGGTCTGTCACCACTTGATCAAAAGCGGCATGAAATCGGCCATTTCGAAATTTTTCAATGCGTAACGGAGCTTAACAATGCACAACAGAGCTTGATAATAGTATCAGAGCGTGTTTTAAAGCGTCTTAACCGCATCAAAGCTTATCAAAGCGTGATTTAAAGCGTAACAAGGCCTGATCAAATCGAGAAATAATTCGTCCCCAAAGCGTAACCAATTCGTATCAGAGCGTAACATTACTTAGGAGATCGTGATAATTTTTGAAAAGTAAACAAAAAATGATGGCGCTTTGCTCGCCGATTTAAAGCGCGACATTCGCCGTTAGTGTGAACTAGGCATAACGGCACAACTCAGTTGTTCACTATTTATACCCACAGTTGAAAGAGACTGGTGTCGCCACTGTACTTCACTCATTACCTACGCTAAGTCTTAGTGAACAGTTTTCCCAAAAACGGAAACCGATTCAGTCGGTCTGTCAGTCACCGTG
Organism: Lottia gigantea; assembly: GCF_000327385.1. Classification (NCBI taxonomy): domain Eukaryota; kingdom Metazoa; phylum Mollusca; class Gastropoda; family Lottiidae; genus Lottia; species Lottia gigantea. The sequence goes on along the minus strand of NW_008708812.1, from coordinate 69,787 downwards.
ACAGTTAAATACAGACCTAATGATCAAGTCTATAGTCAGTAACTACCAGACTGTTTTAAATTAATTTGAAGTGCCATCACCTGAAGCTATTTATACTCGATTTAAGCTGAGAATGGGACATGAAGGTTGCTGTGTTGTACAGGCAGTGAGAAGAATAGACAACGATGTCATTACGTGATGTGCGCGTGTGCGCACGTGTTTTTAGACATTTATGATTAGTTATCGTGTCGTGTGACATGGGCCTGCCATTATCGTTTGGTTGTATAGATTAATTAGGCAATGAGATGATGAGAAGTGGAAATCCGTGGGTAATTATTAAACCTCTTCCATTGATTTCAGCAATCTTCTCCTGTTTTAATGGACTCCAGTCTCAGTATTGAATTAAATACAATAATAAACTTTACCATATTTTAAAAGATTGTGCTCTGGATCAGTTTGAGTTTTTGTGTTTAAATATGATGTCCAATGTGAAATAAATGTTAGTCTATTAACAATACCTGATGAGAAACAACATGGAATCAGTTGAACAAGCCAATCGCCAATATCTATTGTTGTTGTCCTGAACTTATTTTTAAGTATGTTGAGTAACATAAATAGATGCTGGAAATTCGAACGTTACAGTCGACCTCTATCGTTTTTCTTTTCTTCCTCATGGCGCCAAATTCTCAATATTAATATAAATATTATGTAGAAAAAAATACTGTAATCTTCTTCGATAATAAAATAAAATGTAAAATAAATTTAATTGATAGAGCAATCAAATGAAGTGAATGTTAGGGTGTTAATGTTAACTACTCGTTAAGTTTGGTAACATACACACTTGATTCAATAATATAGAATAATAAGAGAGTGTATTTTGTTTTATTATTACACTCCGGTTTGCAAGGAGTGATGCTCTACACTACTTAGATGTCTAACACCAAAACAGCTTGTGAAAAACATAAGTTTAAAGTATAAATGTGAAGACAATATCTCCAGAAATTTGGAACCCACATTTATTAAACACTGAATAGCTAGCCTCAAACTTTAATTACCCCTATATTACCATAGAGACACTAGGTTCTCATATCCGTCATCTTCAACTTCATTTTACTCAAGTACTTATTTTGATTGTTCAATGAAAGAGAATAAAAATGGAGGCGAATTGAAGCGTGTATTGAAGATCGGTATGAATTAAACAGTCTTCAGTTTAGTCAGAAAGCGTCTTGTAATTCTTCCACATCATTTACTTGAATAGCGTGTGAATAGACTTCTCTTACCACCATCGTTTAAACTCATTTAAACTACCGCCATCTTTGATTGCTTCTAACCATCCAATCACCTCGCTTGGTTAGTTTTAAATTAGAAATCTAATATGAAATTCACTCCAGTCGATTTGGAATGAACTTTCGACTCAAAGCTGGCACAATTGTTTTCCGAATCAGAAGTTAAGGGGCCCTTGAGGCTTTCGAGCTCGTGTTCGATTCATTGGGCACAAATTAATTGGCGCAAAAACACGACTGAAGCCTACAGACATCACGCTCAGTGAGAGTAAATTGTGACGATTTCTGCTTTTGTCGAGTGATTATAGAAGTTTGATCATCTTTATGAGTTCGTTTGTGTGATTCTTTGCCTAAACTTGATAAAGATAATGACGATTAGAACTAGGCTAGGAGCTATAACTGTTTAGAGCTTCTATTTACCGTTTAGGCTAAATACGTCCATAGGAACCTTACGAATTTCATTCAGTTTATATATCAAGATTTTTTTACTACATTGTAAAACTCACTTACATTACACAGAATAAGTATGGTAATTTCTACGAATTCAATGTTAGAAAGACATAGTCCATCGACTTCCCAATAAAGAAACTATGATAATAAGTAAATGTAATCTATATTATACCACTATGTAACTGAATGATTATACCATAATAAATATATTATAACTATATGAACTTGAAAATGGAGATGTCGAATGAATCTAGTCGCGGAGTTGAATCAGGGTAGGGATGAGTTGAGTTATATACAACTTATTAATGATTAAAATTGACTCTAAGGAACAACAACCACTGGTTGAAGATTGATGCAACGTTTCGACGTGTGATTAGGCACATCGTGATACTTTTCGAGCAATTATTGTACAACAAGCAAATTATATAACATTTTGGCAAACAGTAAATGACCGATGACGTTTTGACGGTGGTTCTTTCGTCTTTATTAAGTAATGAAGTAACGTGAATGATAATCTGAAAGTCTCTAAATTATAGTTCATAATGTAAACTGGGGCTATGGTTTAATAATGTTTACTAACTGCCGATACTACAGTTCTATATACTAATTACTTAGTTGACTTTTTACTCCAGAATCTTGTATTCCTTACATTCTCACAATAACCCAGAATGAAGAATACAACAACTATTTTTGGTTAAAGTTATTTTCAGTTGACCTATTATTAAAAAATGTCAAAGTGTTATGGTCGCTGCTAATTGGTGATATTTTCAGCTTGATTATTTCATTATTAGATCTTTTCATTGACGAGGATGGTCATAATAGAAATAAAATATTAAAAATTAACTAATTGGTTAGTTTCAGCAATAACTGCTTCCGGAAATGATTGATCTATATTTTTAATCGGAAAAAATTTCAGAAGTCATCGTGTCGGTTTACACTACAGAACCAAAAAACATAATTTACACACTATAAAATACAACTTATCTCATTCAACGGGAGATAAAAATCCATTTCAGTTGATTATCCAGCCATTCGTTCGAGTTTTGCAAAATGGATGTCTTAATCCTCACCTTTGTTTGGAACGTTTGGTTTGAATTTATTAAACGTTAATTTCCTTTATATTAAGTAGTGATGTGGTCCCTTAATGCGGAGAAATCCCAGCTGTATGAGAAACATTTTACCCTACCATAAATCAAATGGCCTATTAAAAAGAATAATTAATAAATATTTTCCTCCCATAGCCATTATCCCTAATAGTCAATCACTCAAAAAATAAGTTGCAAGTTTTTATGGTAAGCCGATTTGTGGGCTCCCTTTCCAATATCAAATATTGCTTTATCAATTATTCAAATAATTTAAAATTGGTTATTTTGATTTAAACATACAATATTTATTCATGATTTACAAATTATACATATTAATAAACTGTGGTTTGAGAAATAAACGTTATCAATTACTGTTACTTTCAAATATATATATATGTTATAAGTAAGTTGATGCTTTGATGATCTCGAATAACAATAAGTGAAAACCAGACTTTGAAATCAGCCCTTGGTTTCAACATCGATAGGTCAACCTTTAGAGTATCTTTCTCCTTCATTTTGATGACATCTCTTGAAATTCAGTATCATATTTAAATTTAAACTTTAAACTCTAGATCATTTACTCGACTATCGAACTGTGTGTTATCTTTCCAGTTATTGCATAACTTAACAGGGCGTTTTGCGCCTAAACCATACAACACAACTCGCTGTAGAATCTGATACAAAATATTTACTCTGTAAAATTACCCATCAATCCGGTAAATAAAAAATGAATATTTTCAAATTGTTTCAATCTATTGTCTACCATTAATACAATGTGTCACTTTAACAGAAGATTTATTCTGTAATCTGATAGTGTATTGAGGGTAATTAGTCCTAGTATTGATTATCTGCCCCTGATTCTCAAACAAAGAGATTTAAGAGCGAAATGACTCGTCTAATTACAGTAATTGCCCGGTTTAACTAAAGACTTTAAATACACTTCTATTGGGAATTGTACTTCTAAAAAACAACAACTAATTCCTTTTTTAACGATTTCTACTTTCATTAAGAATTAAAATAAATGAAGTAGATAAAATGAAAAATTGATTTAAATGATATAGAAATACATATACATATACATATACCAGGATTAAATAGTGCTCGGTGTTTCTAGTGAGTGACATGTCGTCCTACCACTGTCATTATTGACAGGTGAAAACAATGTTTATCATTGAAATCCAAAACTGAATTTCAGACAGAAGCATCTCAGGTTTGGTTTATAGTAGAAGAAGTTGTATACAGACAGGACGTAAAACTCGATTAGTTTGTAGTTAAAAGTACATGGCACTGTGGCTAAAATCTACAGATTAGAGATGAGACAACCTTGAAGTGGGTAGGAGACTGGAATAATGGAAGCCAGTGAAGATAGTGTACATTAAAACTTCTCATTTCACACTAGCCCAGTTACCATTTTAATATTTTAACAGCTTAAACTTTCTGAAGATCATATTGTACACGTTTTAATATTTAATACTTAAGTCACGAAGATGAACATTGAGATTAGAAGGTGAGCACGTGAATATAATACCATTTTTATATCTGATTACTTGTATTGTACTTGTCAATTCCTCGTCGTGTCATCACTCGGATTATTCCCCTTTTTTCACAGCATAAATAGTAAATATATGGCACAAGGTTGAACGACATTCACTTGCTATACAGAATAAAGACGTTTTGTATTTTGTTTATTATATATATATATATTATATATATAACTTGTTTATGTTGTATTTTTGCAGGTAAACAAGCACTAACAGCTATTAATTCTATTAATCAATAAACATATTCAGTCGTTGTTGCTGTTTCTGTGCATTCTGTTAAGTGTATTCATCTTATTCAAGTTTTGTTTATATTTTATACAGTGTGATTTACCTTAAATAACTGTCCTTGAGGAGAAACAAAATAATACACGCTGGTTCCATATAATGTCCTCTTATTAAGAGTCGGGTTGTCTGGTTTTAGTTTTAATGAATTACTTTGTGACTTGTTTTTGGGTTCATCATGGTTATAGGGGAGTCGAGCACAGAAGCCAGATTATCATCAGAACCTCGTACAATCTCTCAGATGGCTGATTGACCTGATTACTATGTCCAGGTATTTGTGATATCATGACCAGCGATTCAATCCATTCTTCAATTCTCTCTATATCAATCACTATAAGGATGGAGTAGAAAATAGATGTCGAATGAAAACCCCAGATAAAGACAAGGATAAATTATTTTAACAATGATAAATTATTTTGACAAGCATAAATTCTGTTGACAAGGAAGAATTCTGTTGACAAGGATGAATTCTGTTGGCAAGGATAAATTATGTTGTCAAGGATGAATTTTGTTGACAAGGATGAATTTTGTTGTCAAGGATGAATTTTGTTGACAAAGATAATTTCTGTCTGACAAGTTTTGTTACATTCTGTTTGTCAAGGATAATTTTTGTTGACAAGGATAAATTCTGTTTGTCAAGGATAATTTCTGTTGACAAGGATACATTCTGTTGATGATTGAAATAAACGTTGAGAGATTACAATTCAATATGCTCCTTAACTAAACTACTAGAAATAATTACTTCTCGTCATCAATGTTAATTACTAGTCGCACCTGAGAGAGAGCAGACAGGAGATAATCCCTGATCACGATATCATTATTATTATCTAAATCATTAACTAGCTACAAGATTTTATAATTTAATGGGTCTACGTACGGCATCAACATGGTATTCAGGTTACAAAAATAGTAAATACTGTACAAGTATTGTTACATGTTTCTTCGCCGTGTTCAGATGAGTTTCTATGTCAACGCGCAGTACTGGGGTTAGATGATCATCAGAACGAAGTTTAAAAAGAGCACTGGCCAAGATCACAAGGTAAAAATTATGATAAAAGAAAGAACATGTTAAATGTTATGTTAACGAATTAGAAATTCAACTGTAATGTAACTGGTCTCGATATAAGCACTGTCCCAACCCTAACCCTAACTCTGTAATAAATGGATAGTTTTAAATATCAGTTCAGGTGAATTCTACTGAAGATTTATGATAGTTAAACCATTGAACATCAAGGGACATAATGATATGCGTGTTTTAACAATTTAGCCAATTACTACATACGTTACACCTCTATAAGCAAAACATGAAATAAGTTAATTGAAATAAAAGAGTGTCAGTACTCCAATGGCTATTCTGTGACATTGATTCCACGATAATAAACAGTGATGAATATAGTAAGTGTCTCTTTAAACAGAAGTTATTAGTTATTATATAAAACTCCTACATGGTGTCGAGACGAACAATGTTTACCTGTAACACGATCGATTATTGTCATCATTAGAAATTAATGAGCCATTGTTTTATAATTAAAATATATCGTATTATTAAAGTTTCCTGTAACATCACAGGCTTGTTTAATAATCTGTGATACGCTATTAGATAGAAATATAATACTAGTTCTAAGTCCGTCACTCTCTATCTTATAAACATCCGTTCTACTTATTGATGTTTTAACCTCTACGATCTATATCAACTATTTATGCCCAGTCTCCTCTTTTTAAAAGGGGCCTGATATGGACAAATCGTCCGGATGGGCATTTGAACAAGGGAGTTTGTGCTACAGGTTGTGCAAGTAAAGGATCATTTGGAAGTTTTATATTTTTAAGAATGAGGTTATTCCGCCGTCTTTATAAAATTACGTCTTCACTAGTCCAAACAGAACAATGTATGTGTATTAATTTGGTACATAGTTAGATTGTTATCCCGCCATCTCATTTATGAAATCCATTTTTTTTATAATCCGTATTAACCTATATTTTAATACCATTCTGTTATTTTATATTATTCCCTATTTTTCATATGTCACAGAGTCTACGTAGCTGAATAGTTTGTTTTGAGTTAAGGTCTATCATGGCATCCTTTCCGCTCATAATCTTTATGTATTTTGGGAATTCTATTCTCAATCTTCTCGCTTATCTATGAAACTTCAATGTCGTATATCAGCGACTTTTCAACAACGGATCTCGTGCATTGGTTCTAATTTAAATACTCAATTAATTTCATTATAAAAAAGCTGCGTGATATCGATTCCTGATTACTCGCCTATCAAATAGAAATCTCGTCTAACTCAACTTGATTTTAACTTCACATTAAGGAAAAATGCAAACAAAATACTTGTTCATTTAAATCAATAATACGTCTAGGAGTTGAGATGTTCAACCACTCGCTGATCTTGGAATGTTTCGTAATGTACCTGATCACCTCGAAACCGTTCAACTCGAAATGTTCAACCACATGAAATTTTCCATAGTGTATCTCTAGTTCTAGAGCTGTTCAACTATCCGATGGCTTCGTAATGTTCTTGTATTTTACACCAAATCTCGATATATTCCAATAGTTAGGTAATCAGAAAAAATACTATAATGAATCACAAATGCGATTTGTTAACGTCACAGAAAAATCTCAATTGAATTATGACTAGTGAAGAAAATTGAAAGAAGTTGATTTCTCAAAACATTCAATTTGTCTCTCTGTTACTCTGTTTTAAGAATATATTATAGATATATTTTAAAAATAATGGCAATTTAATTAGGTGACAATTCAACTTCGATACAATTAATATTTATTCATACATCTGTATTTAACAAAATATTTCTTCTGTTAGGGAAATTTACACTGAAGAGAGAAAACTTTATCACGAATTTTAACATCACGTTATGTAGGAGACATTGAGTATTTTATTTCTACTATACATATAATTTTCACAGAATATAAAAAGGGTTTCGGAAGCAAGCCGTGACTTGTGTTAATCCATCACCTAATACAATGTACCACAATACAGAAAATATAAAAGAATAGATGAATGAATATATTAACATATATGTAATAATTCAGGACACAATGCTACCAGTAAGTAGGTACCAGTAAGTATTTAAATAGATTCAAAGAGTTTGACATCCAACTTCAATAGTGGTCTGGTTCTTCTTCAGATTACACCTTCGATGTACAGTTTTGAGTCTTAATTCTTTTGACTGTGATTTGTTTGAAAATTAGTCAGATCTTGTTTGAGGCCAGTCAAGGGAACATCACAGCTCGAAAAAAAAAACCATTTAATAAGGAAATAATAATGAATGGCTTGTGACAGGACAATCCGATATAATTTACACTAAAAGCAAGCTTAGCAGATTAGCCGCGAGTTTCTTCTTCTAAGCTTATTCTTCCATCCTTTATATTCTATCAATCACTTTCCATTTTATAAAATATCCAGAGATTCCACAGGTTTTATCAAGATTGTAATTTTTTAACGGCCATTTTAAAAAAAAATTAATTGAATACAACTGAAAGTGGTGATAATAGAAAGAGAAGAGGAAATAGACTAAAATAAAATTATTCGACTCAGTCACATCTAACTTAAAATAATTAAAATTGCCAGGTCTTATTAAAAATCGAAGTAAAATTGAAACTGGTAATGATAAGGACATAAATAAACCAAGCACTAACGATCTGAACCACAAAACGAAACCTGATATCCAAACAAAATATTGGCAAAACATTGGTAGCAGTTAATGAACTTTTCACATGAGGCTGTATATCAATCATAAGTGAGTAAGTATTTCATAATGAAAAGTGATATCAGTAAGCCTTGTCTGACGCTACATCCGTCATAGCTACTGAACATACACAAAAAACATGACAAATAGAAACGTACAAACTAAAAAAGTGTGACTTGAATTTTCAAATTTTCAAATTTTCAAATTTTAAAAGGAACGTAACTCATGAAAACATATTAAATAAAACTCAAAAGTTCAAGGGAGGGAACTCATCAAATTGTATATGTTACAAATGTTACAGCTATAGGTATTGGACAAATGCAACACCAAAAAGGACGTCAAGAAATAAAAATGTTTTATAAGGATAAGTTGTTATAGGTTGTTATACGTCAAATCTCTGGTCATTGATCATTCATGAATTATTCGCTCAGCGAACGAAATAAAGATAAATGTGTTTTTTATTTTAGCCACCAGACTTTCATAAGCCAACTGAGTTTAGAACCGACGAACACCATTTTCAGACTTAACTGACCAAATAACGTTAAATTCCTATCTAAAATGCTTTAAATATGTAGGAAAGCGCTGTAATATTTTAGCATGATTTAACGTTTTAAAATGATTAGTAGATTATGTTAATATCTAAATATTATTTATTCTACGTTTTAAATGTTATGTATCTCATGGGTCAATTCTGGCCGGAAATCTAAAATTGTCTTTTAAACAATGTACATATAATTTAATAAACTATTATTATTATCTAACTGTGCCACACTTCTGCCAAAATTCTGAAAATTGTCCACCGACAAAGCTCGGGGTGGCATCAGGTGTTGACACTGATTCGGGCAGGTAAAATATAAATTATACAGGTATGATTATTATTTATTAGTCTGAGATTCCAATCAACTAAACAATCTCATTATTATCTTCACAATATCATTTTCACTCTTTCTACTTCACACAAACATCCGCCATTTTCCTCACCTAGCTAATTATATTACGTCATTATTAGGAGTTACAGGGAGATAATTAAACCGAGTTGTTAAAATCATCAACTGTTTATAGTAACTAGAGTTGTTGACATGTTTCAGGTAATTACCCGTTTTATATAAATGTCCAATTTCTCCGACCTCGACTGAAACCTACTTCAACATTAGGTCCGAGGTAGCACTTTTACGCCGGAACAAAACCACTGACTCTTTCAATGTACACTTGACTATCATTCTTCCTATGTTGAATAAGCCAGGATTATTTGCCTATCACGTTCATTTTGTCATCTGGAATAAAAGAAAATTAGCGTAGTATCAAGCAATTTTAAAATACTGTTTAATTTGTGTCAATTCAGTAAGTAGCCTGGTACCAGATTCAAACAAACCTTGGTCTGAATTTCCACACAAAATTACTTCCAAACTTCAACAGACCGACATAATGCTTTCATATTAATTAGAAGAGGGTTTCTTGAAATACTGTGAACTATCACCTTCAATTCTAAAATTGTACGACTCCATAAAATTTGACTGAGAAAGCTGCACCATTTTTTGACCAATCTCAGCAACAGGATTTTCTTAGCTTGGTAAATAGTGAGTAAAATTATAAAACTCAATGAAAAAAACATTTATCTACATATATATACGCATGCACAATCCATTGATTTCTTTTTTTTTGGATTAAATATACAAATGTTGATATACCCATTTATTTATATTTCTGTAGGTTGGTACTTTATGTCAGTTGATGGATTAGTGAAAGTCTCTCGAAACCTTATATAATCAGTGATAAAATATAGTTGAAATAAATAAAATAATTGTTTAAAACAGTATAGGTTGGTAGTTATAAAATATAATCATGACTAAGTAGAAACTATTACAACCATTCAGTCTGTGGCTGGTTCAGATATTGATAAGTCGATCGTAAATTAATCGGTGAAATCATTCAGATGGCCATCAATTTTATTTTTTATTCTAAGATAGTTACAGGTAGTAATAGCCGCTTGGAGTTCTCCATACATCGTGTCTAGAACGGAAATTGAAGAAGTTCCACAGGGGTCTGATATCCAGCTGATTGTTACACGGGGACTAGATATCCGACTGATTAGACCATTATGTTGTAGAAGAGAGAAAGATCTGATCGTATCAGGGTGAATGGAAGAAATCAGTGAGTTTGAAGTCTAGAAATTGACGACAGAACACCGACATAATTACTCTGAAATAACTCGTATGACGTCATGCTGTGAGGGTATATTGTAACAATAAGTCTCTACTTCTTTATTTTAATACCGACGTCACGTGACGCCTACATCTCATCTATAAGTTTCTATCATCGTCGGAAATGATCAATACCGAGTAAAAATCACAGTTTGCAGCAATATTCTTTAAATTAGTTGCCATATTTCTTTGTTTGAGTGTAAGTGATAATGATACAGCTAGTTTAAAGGGTGATATTCACTATATTCTATAAAGATAGTCTCCACATCAAAAGACATATGATAAAAGATGAAGTTCCATGCTGGGCTGAAAAAAGAACGGACGCATTAGAGAGCTAATTTATCACTTACAACTCGTATACCTATAGGGAGAAAATTATCAGCTGATCCTTATGGTAAAGAAAGTACAAGATAAATAAAGGAAGGTAATATCTCACAATAGACTAAAACAGTATATCATCGCATCTATAATTAGTTTAGATCATTTCACCTGATGTATATTGTTGAAACGTGGTGAACAATAAAACCCAAGAAAAACCGATGATTATAATGTAATTTGTTGAAAATTTATGTACAACAAAAATTGTATTTCATATTTTAATGTGTTATCTATCACTAAACGTCTTGCCTTATTTATTAGTGTCAGACTATTCGATTAATTGGTGTTACGAATGAGTTATCCTGTATTCTAAATCATATCACTCTGTTCTTATTGCATATAAATAAGAGTTTTAACCAATCATAAATGTCCATGTATGTACAGTCTGCATAAACAAAAAAAGACTTTTTGACGTTTCTTGATCGGTCACTCATTGGAATTATGCTGGTAATTCTATTCTAATTTAGCTAATTATTAATTAATTAAATCATTAGAACACTTCTGCTATCTTTTTATATAAGTATCAGCGTTTAATGTACCCTAATCGAACCCCTCATCACATTTCTAAAGGTTATAACTTTTCATCCATCGAAAAATCATTTCTATATCAACATTACATGTAGTTTATTTATGAAGAAATGGATTTAGGAACAATTTCCGTTAATATATCTACTATAATATATAGAAATATTGAAACGGAACTTGAAACATGTTGTATATCGCTCTACAATTGTTGTATTGAACACTTACAGTGAAGATATTTTATTATTGTAAAATAATATACATATATTGAATGTTTAAACCCACAAATGTGCTTCAGCATACTTAGCTAATAGAGCGACACTCGAGAGCCAAGTGAGATAGACAATAAAACGAGGGTGGGCGACCAGGTTACGTTTATAACGACAATAAAGACACTTAGTGTCTGACTGATGTTTAACAATCCGTAACAACATACAACAATACAAACAGTTGATAAAAATGATAAAAACTAATTTCAAGTCAATTTATTTGTCAAGTTGGAGTTTTTAATGACTTCTTTAACATTTGTTATCTACCGTGGAAGAAAGCTAGAGGGCGCCATTGGTATCATTACTGTCGGTTTATATTTATCGCTCCAATGAAAGAATACTCCGGGGGTTTGTGGGTCTATTCAACACACCATACCGTCAGGAATACACCGGCAAATTGTTCATTTATCGCTTTATCGACTCATTTTCAACTAGACAATCACATTATTCTTTTACTTCTTACTGGGCCTGAATATCTCTACTATTAACCCTATAGCGTTGCTCAAGAACCAGTGACTGATGAAGTTATCCTGTGTAAGGGTGTATTGAGTCTTAATGAAAGCACTGGCCTAGGTAACAGAGCAATAGATATGCATATTAATTATGTGAAAATTAGTTAATCATTAGTATGATTTTGGATAAAAACAGACACACACACAAACATACGCAGGCCTTCTGATTTATATATACTGTAGATAGCCATGGGACCAGTCCTGAAATAAGTATCCCCTGAAATCTAACATAGAAATCGATTAATATATTGATATAACATGATACATTTATATGGAATATCTACTTTTAGGATAAATGGGAATGGAAGTGATCAATGGTTCAAGTCTATAGTGAACGAGAAAATTGTTAAGATTTTACAACCAAACGTTTTGTTTTTACACGGGAAATTGTTTTTCAACCCGTATGATATGCATCTTTTCAATTCCAGTTGGCAATTCCATTAGAACTAAGCGTTTTAAGACGTAGCTATTGCAAAGGTCGTATAGCAGTTTTGGCGATAGCGACGTCATATATATAGTCAAGTATTTTCATATTTACCGGAACCAAAACAATATGTTCAAAAAATGGAATGAAGCAAATAGAAGCCAAAAATGGCCCCGAAACACATAAAATGTTCGAAGAAAATATTGACTACCCCTTTATGGAATAAACCCTTTTTCTCATATACTGAGTTAAATCGTAATTAGAATATAGACCAGGAATACTGATATACACAGAAACATTGAAACGAAATGTTACATGTTAAAGGTATGAACAGGAAATCCATTAACTTTTCGTCAACTGTAGATAGTTATATATGTATATCGTAATTTGCTGAAAGATTAAAAGTGGATTCAAATCTTTTTCTTTTTTCTGTACTTCTACTTCAGATGACAGTATATTTTAGTTTCCTTGATAAAAATTACTGGTAGCAATTCTAGGGGTAAGGGTTAGGGTTTATTTGGTTATTTGGTGTAAATAAATACAGAAATAGCACCGTGGGTTATGATTCACAGAGTAATAAAGAGATGCTTCGCTGACAAAAAAATGTCCAACGGCATCATGTGTGAGAGAAACCTGCCTGTAAGAATGATTTTCACACAATATTATAGTTGGAACAATGTTGTTTTTTACAATTGTTAGGTAGTAAATCAAGTTATACATAATGTTAACGTATCTATTATAAAATCTCATCCCATCTATTGTCATTATCTACTCTCTATCCCCACTTCAATTAATCTCTTAAAATCTTTATCTTTAATTTGAAGAGCTTGTTAAGGGGAGATAATAACATAATTTCCGTCTCAGGTGAAACCTTACATCTTAATTACCACAAACAATACAAGTTTAGATTCAACCACAATTCTCAAGATATAAAATTACGAAACTAAATCTAAATGTATATGATTAGCTCTGCATGAACAGGTGCTTCCAAGATGGCGGCTTACATCAGACATTTATCATCATTAAGACATCTTTTGTTGCAGACGCCATGAAATTATGTCTAATCAATCCTATATCAGTAATAAATGATAGGTTGTTAATTCTGGTAAAAAATGGAATCATATTTTAATGAGGTCTCATCTTACAATATATAATATAATTATAATCAATTAGAAGGCGAATCGAGCTGAATTATTCGAGGTTTATATTCAATTTGTTTCTTCGTTATCAATCTTTAGATGATATATGTACGTACTGAATGATATTCGTTTGGACGTGATTGTGATGTTTACCGGACGATAAATAGGCAGTCATAAAGTACTACAAAATGAACACATATATATATTGAGGGAGCTTGGCTGAAGGGGGGCGTTAAAGATTAAGTCTTGTATTTTTGTTCTTAAAACCAGATTGAATTTCTGTAACATCAGAAGCACCTTATTTATTGTTACGGCATATCTCAGATTTTGGAATACAAAAATAAATATGACATTATAACAATCATAACAGATCTGATTTGACATTATACTCAGTTGACGAAGGTGTGATATAATAACCAAATAATATAAAGGACAAAGTGAAATATCATCTTCCAATTACAAATATACTACGTCAATTACCAGATGGTTCTGGTATGAGTTGACAGAAATACACCTGCCACGAGGCCCTGAAACAACGTCATTGTCTTTATTTTGTTTTTACCGGCAGCAAGTTGTAGAGGTCAGAATCTAGCCAGTGGGAACTAACTGGATGCCTTGAGAATAGTAGAATATAATACTGAGTATTTGTTAAGGTTTCTAGAGCAAGTAACGATATTGTTCGCAATGAAATAGAATAATGACCGTCCAGTCATTGAAATTCTCTTTACTTCATTAAAACAATAAGTCAGAAGATCGTCAATTTATGACAATAATAACCAAAAGCATTTTAGCACATCTTTCTCTACATACACTAGAGCAATGTCTTCTAAGCTGCACTAGCTAAACCGTAACATGCAAGTAAACCAAAATCTTAAAATTGACAAGGGAGGTGTGCGACTATGGAATACTTTTTTCTGGAACTATTTCATTTAACTTTCATCAGCTGATTAATTCCCGATTACCTTATGTTCCAAGTTGTAGGACAAACATAGAATAAGATGCAGAAATGTCATGCATTTGTACGCGTTGGAATTTGGATTTGATTTGCGATGTTCATTGCTGTCCACTGTCTGTAGGACTCGCCAATTGAAGGGTGCGTGATCAAACACGAGTTCTTATTCTGCGTCTTGACGTTTTTAATCTGAGATTCTTCAATCAACTGATTATAATATGACTGTGTTTTCTGATCGTGAAAGTGTATTTATTTCGTATTAACTGCACACTTTGATTTCCAGGCATTGAATTAAAGTAAAATGTTAGTCTTTTGTATTCTGTTGGCGTGTACATTAACTTGACATTTCATCACAGCTTGATCATTGTCTGTTAAAATCAACATTTTACTGACAAACTTTTTCAAAAGTGAAAATCTTTCTTTGTTTATTAGATTTCATTGTTAAATTTTAATGTCAGTTCTCTGCCGTCTGTAGCTGTTCTAATGGAAAGCGACGTGTTAATTGAAACCGAACTCAGATGAAAAGATGTTTGAGTATTGTTTGAGGTTTCCGAGTCGAGGAACATCAGGATGCCAAACCGGAAACTCTGTTGACTTGAAGGCTGTAATGATTGGGTGGTTATTTACGAGTAAATGAAGGCTTTTAACCTGGCATTGATTAGGTCTACAGAATAATAGTAGAGAATTATATTAACATGACAACTCTCTCTTTTAAAAAAACATCACCCTCAATGCAGACTGAAAAGTGCCAATTAGCGGATTTGTTAATCAATGTAAGCAGCCTACATATTTCCAGAATTGACAAACTAGTAATTTCTTTAACGGTCTATAAAATCACAAATTAAAAGTAAATGGTACTTTTTATCGAACGTAAATTCTTCGGGAATAGTATTTAATTTGTCAGCAAAATTTAATGAAAAGGTTTCAACGCCTTAAACCTCTAGGTAAATGTCATCGTTTTGAATGATGTATCGGTCGAACCGTGACAGAACTTCTAACTTCTAACTTTTAACGACAATAAAACATTCGTTACATACACTGACACAAGTTGATCAAACGTCAATCACTGATCTCAAGTTTCATGGAAACTTCCTTCTTCATGGAAAGACGTTGAAACTTTGCAGAAAGCGTGAATAAGTTACAGTCATAATTATTATAAACCTAAATCATACACGATTATTGAATACAACTTTCAAGACAGTTTGTGTGTATAAAGCCACTGTCCCCGTTGGTAGAAGTACAGGTAAGAAGTACTCCAATACACAATAACTTGAATGTACACCCAATTGGACCGTGTTAATAAAGACGTGCATCGAGTAATACATGACCAGGAAAGTGGTGCCTGAATGCTGATCTTGTAATAAAATTTATGAAAAGAAATCGTTTGGATCTAAATTACTTCCTAAATATCAGGTCCGAATTTTACCAGACTTACAGTGAAACAGACAAATTGTCTCCATGGCTGTGTCTATCGACCTTTGTTAAGATGAAGAAGTCAATAATTTGCTGGTCATATCAACATGAAGGGTTTAAAGCTTCATCTCTTTATTCCTCATTAGAGATTAATAAAGGTAATTACTAGAGAAACCTCTCATCTCTTTCAAATGAAGTCGTAAAAGTTAAAGATCGTCCAAGTTTCGTATTTAATGGCATTAACAAGAACGTAAGCCGTAGTTTCGCATCTAATGGCCGACTTAATCTTTAATGACTGTTTCATTAAGCATGAAGTAAAGCGAGAAATCATTTTGAGGAAATAGCCTCCAGTAAAATGGACATCATCCGGTGTTAGAATTAGCAAACATTATGAGAGTTAAGTCCCTTGGAGGGTTTGAGGCTATTTTATCATGATACTTTATAAATCTGTCGAGCACACTTCCTTTTCATCAGACGTCGTTTAGTTGTGATTTTAAATACCCCCATTTATAAGATTGCTTGTAGGCGATGACTCGGGTATTATAGTACAGATAAATATTAACTTGAGTTTTACGCCGTAATTCCAACATCTGATTAGGCTAATAAAGACAGAAAATAACAGCAGAGAGCGGATTGTTGAAAGCAATTCTACCGAGAAAACTTGATTAAAATAAAGTTCTGTCTGTTTTGATTGGTGAATAAAGGATGAGCCTGTGATCAAAAATAAAGTTCTGTCTGTCTGAAATCCATGGTATTTTCAGAGATATTTGCTGTAAGTTTTATAGAATGGTGATTGTTTAAAATTTCGAAATACTCCTAAAAGTTTGCCAATGATTCTTCCATAGGAGAAAGGTTTAAAAGGGGCAATTAATGAGATTTCGCGTTTCCATTCAGCCATAAAAATGTTCGCATGACTTGCCGCGAAGCGTTTTCCCATTGCTGTAACAGAAGTTTGACGATAGATTTTTCCATTGAAAGTGAAGTCATTTCGCGTGAGGCATAGTGTTAAATAAAACCTTATCCGTCTAAGTATTAAAGGGATGTAACTCTATGTTTTATAAGACTGAAGATAGACTCTCACCACCATCTCTTTCAATGTATTAAAGGGATGTAACTCTATGTTTTATATCCTTGAAGTTAAACTCTCACCACCATCTCTTTCAATGTATTAAAGGGATGTAACTCTATGTTTTATATCACTGAAGTTAGACTCTCACCACCATCTCTTTCAATGTATTAAAGAGATGTAACTCTAGAGATGAAAACCCAATATCAAGACCCTTAATCCTAATTTCTAAATAAAGTGTCTGCTCCACCCTAGGCCTGTACATTTGGGAGAATCAAACCCTCCCTTCCCCGAAATCCAATATGTCGCATTTAATGTTTATTGATTTATCATCATTTTACTTTATTCTTTTGAATAACTGCCTCATCCCACCCATTTGCATTAACCCTCATGGTGTAGAGAAGTAGGACATAAAACTCTAATCATTTCATTATTTTATTCTGACCAACCTTTCAAATTGATTAGTTCATAGATTGGTCTTCCTTTTCATATTTCTCTCTTTAACTTATATGAAATTACGACCTGATCTGTAGGTTTGCGGTAATTTATGTTGTTGGCACTTGTATGGATATACAGCCAATTGTTTTTTATCATATTGTTACACAGTCTGTTTCTTTAGATATGTTTCAGAAAGCTACGTGTTGCATAATGACGTAATTATGAAAATGTTGAAATTTGCAAAAAAGCTTAAAATGAACTGGCATGAATCCAAAGAAATGCAGGTAGTAGTTTTTAGTGAAGATAGTGGTAGTAACAATCTGAAGATTCTTTTAGTTTTAGCTCTGTCTGTCACCCGATCTTAAAACATGTGTTCTAATATGACGTCATACATAAAAATATTCATTAATCTGCGGTCGTTAATAACAATTGAAGGGAGTTAACTCCAGTAAACAACCTTTACCGTTTAATACATACAATGACTCGTCTAGACTTGTTTTTACTCAAATCAGACTCAGGTTCTGGTAAGAAATTCTTGACTGCAATAGTCATCTTTCTTGAATCACGGAGGTTTGTAAAGGTGGATTTTTAAGTATAAGACGAAGTTCATAATACCTTCACCGATGTGATCTTCATGACTTCATGTGTGAATACTGAACAAGGATTCCATTGCTTCACAGCAGAACTTTTTAACGAACGTACAGACTCAATACAATACATCATGAACAGATAAGATTTAAATTGTCCCAATTCTGTATTCTTATCTAATAATTTCAACACGTTTATAAGCGTATGAACACAACTTTCAATCCCGTAGCCAGATTCAATTGTTCGGAAGGGCAAGTAATATATCCGTAGTTGCAGCAGTTGGAATTGGTCTGTTGTCAGACATTTGCCATATTTTCGCTTTCAATTGAATTAATTTAAGAAAGAAACTTCCCCGATCACATATCAAACATCCTAATCATAGAATGATACCACTTAGTAGATGCGGTGGAGTAAATTCACGGTTTTTCATGTATAAACTTCATTTCAACAATAAAACGATGTTAGAAATAAAATATTTTATTTATACAATCCTAAACTAAATACTAGAAATTAATTCATTTTAATGTTTATGTTATGTTAATAAACGCACTAGCTTTATATTTTGTGTTTTCTTTCCTGACCTGAATGTATTAATTTTAATATATACATGCTAGCTGTAATAACTCAATGCAGTATTAATGGAATACTACTTCTTAGAATAAAATCCTCAAACTAAAAATAAGTAATTATCCGTATCTAAAAACGATTAAAATGTATTCCATCAATGATTAGTATGCATGAGTTTGTAGTCTTTCAATATATCAAAAAAACATCAAAGTTTGGATGGAACAGATTCATAATACATCAAAGTTTGGCTGGAACAGGTAAACCAGTCAAATGAAAATGTGGTTTATAATTCGGATTAGTTAACGCTTCTCGGTCCATTGTAAAACTTGATATATCATACTGAGTCTTACCATCTATGGCCAGTTGACTTAAAATTTTACCCAGTAAACTCGCCCATCTGAAATAAAATCAAGATCCAGTTTAATTTACAGTCAAATATGTTTCATGATAACAAACAGGGATTTCAGTGACACCCTTTAAAATACTACTCACACGGACTATCTTATTTCCATTTTAGACGGCTCATGGCGTTACCTTCTAAATTTTATGACATTATTAAGAAAAGTTCGTAACAACCACCCCTGACATAGCTAGTAATATTTATTTGGTTTTGATGTCTACAGGCTAAATCAGCATTTCCAATAGAAACGCAATTTGGTATTTAAGATTCTCATTCTGTCTAAGGTTTGTAACTATTAATTTGTATCAGAAACTACTTACTTAAAAGCATGTCCTGCCCCATTACAGACAATAACATCAGAATAGCCAGTTCTATGACACGTGTCAATTACAAAATGGCGATCTGGGGTCATGGCGTACAGACAACATTTTGTCTCCATGATCGGTCCTAAAAACTGAAATAAAAAACAAATTAAAGTGATAATCTGGCCTCTCATTCTCGAAAAGATCCCAGCGCCAGGGTCTTGACTTCTAACGCTGTTTCTAGGATATTCTAGGGTCTTAACTTCTATTATTGTTTCTAGGATATCCTAGGGTCTTAACTTCAAACACTGTTTCTAGGATATCCTAGGGTCTTTACTTCTAACACTGTTTCTATGATATCCCAGGGTCTTAACTTCTAACACTGTTTCTATGATATCCTAGGGTCTTTACTTCTAACACTGTTTCTAGGATATCCTAGGGTCTTTACTTCTAACACTGTTTCTATGATATCCTCGGGTCTTAACTTCTATTATTGTTTCTAGGATATCCTAGGGTCTTAACTTCAAACACTGTTTCTAGGATATCCTAGGGTATTAACTTCTATTACTGTTTCTAGGATATCCTAGGGTCTTTACTTCTAACACTGTTTCTAGGATATCTCAGGGTCTTAACTTCTATTATTGTTTCTGGGATATCCTAGGGTCTTAACTTCTATTATTGTTTGAAGGATATCCTAGGGTCTTAACTTCTATTATAACTTCTATTATTGTTTCTAGGATATCCTAGGGTCTTAACTTCTAACACTGTTTCTAGGATATCCCAGGGTCTTAACTTCTATTATTGTTTCTAGGATATCCCAGGGTCTTAACTTCTATTATTGTTTCTAGAATATCCCAGGGTCTTAACTTCTATTACTGTTTCTAGATATCCCAGGGTCTTAACTTCTAACATTGATTCTAGGATATCCTAGGGTCTTAACTTCTATTATTGTTTCTAGGATATCCCAGGGTCTTAACTTCTATTATTGTTTCTAGAATATTCCAGGGTCTTAACTTCTATTATTGTTTCTAGGATATCCCAGGGTCTTAACTTCTATTATTGTTGCTAGAATATTCCGGGGTCTTAACTTCTATTACTGTTTCTAGGATATCCTAGGGTCTCAACTTCTATTATTGTTTCTAGGATATCCCAGGGTCTTAACTTCTAACACTGTATCTATGATATCCTAGGGTCTTAACTTCTAACATTGTTTCTAGGATATCCTAGGGTCTTAACTTCTATTATTGTTTCTAGGATATCCCAGGGTCTTAACTTCTATTATTGTTTCTAGGATATCCCAGGGTCTTAACTTCTATTATTGTTTCTAGGATATCCCAGGGTCTTAACTTCTATTATTGTTTCTAGGATATCCCAGGGTCTTAACTTCTATTATTGTTTCTAGAATATTCCAGGGTCTTAACTTCTATTACTGTTTCTAGGATATCATAGGGTATTAACTTCTAACACTGTTTCTATGATATCCTAGGGTCTTATCTTCTAACACTGTTTCTAGGATATCCTAGGGTCTTAACTTCTATTATAACTTCTATTTCTGTTTCTATGATATCCCAGGGTCTTATCTTCTAACATTGTTTCTATGGTATCCTAGGGTCTTAACTTCCAACACTGTTTCTAGGATATCCCAGGGTCTTAACTTCTATTATTGTTTCTAGGATATCCTAGGGTCTTAACTTCTAACACTGTTTCTAGGATATCCTAGGGTCTTAACTACTATTATTGTTTCTAGGATATCCTAGGGTCTTAACTACTATTATTGTTTCTAGGATATCCTTGTGACTTTACTTCTAACACTGTTTCTAGGATATCCTAAAGTCTTAACTTCTATTACTATTTCTAGGATATCCCAGGGTCTTAGCTTCTAACACTGTTTCTAGGATATCCCAGGGTTTTAACTTCTAAAACTGTTTCTAGGATATCCTAGGGTCTTAACTTCTAACACTATTTCTAGGATATCCTAGGGTCTTAACTTCTATTATTGTTTCTAGGATATCATAGGGTATTAACTTCTATTATTGTTTCTAGGATATCCTAGAGTCTGAACTTCTATTATTGTTTCTAGGATATCCTAGGGTCTTAACATCTATTACTGTTTCTAGGATATTCCAGGGTCTTAGCTTCTAACACTGTTTCTAGGATATCCCAGGGTCTTAACTTCTAACACTGTTTCTAGGATATCCTAGGGTCTTAACTTCTAACACTATTTCTAGGATATCCTAGAGTCTTAACTTCTAACACTGTTTCTATGATATCCCAGGGTCTTAACTTCTAACACTGTTTCTATGATATCCCAGGGTTTTAACTTTTAACACTGTTTCTAGGAAATCTTAGGGTATTAACTTCTAACACTGTTTCTAGGATATCCTAGGGTCTTAACTTCTATTATTGTTTCTAGGATATCCCAGGGTTTTAACTTCTATTACTGTTTCTAGGAAATCCTAGGGTATTAACTTCTAACACTGTTTCTAGGATATCCTAGGGTCTTAACTTCTATTACTGTTTCTATGATATCCCAGGGTCTTAACTTCTATTATTGTTTCTAGGATATCCTAGGGTCTTAACTTCTAACACTGTTTCTATGATATCCCAGGGTTTTATTTTCTATTTTTGTTCCTAGGATATCCTAGGTTCTGAACATCTAACACTGTTTCTATGATATCCCAGGGTTTTAACTTCTATTTTTGTTCCTAGGATATCCCAGGGTCTTAACATCTAACACTGTTTCTATGATATCCCAGGGTTTTAACTTCTATTTTTGTTCCTAGGATATCCTAGGGTCTTAACTTCTATTATTCTTTCTAGGATATCCTAGGGTCTTAACCTCTATTACTGTTTTAGGACATCCTAGGGTCTTGACTCCTAACAATGCTTCTAGGACATCCTAGGGTCTTGATTACTGACACTGTTTCTAGGATATCCTAGGGTCTTGACTTCTAACACTGTTTCTAGGATATCCTAGGGTCTTGTTTACTAACACTGTTTCTAGGATATCCTAGGGTCTTAACTTCTAACACTGTTTGTATGATATCCTAGGGTCTTAACCTCTATTACTGTTTCTAGGATATCCTAGGGTCTTAACTTATATTACTGTTTCCAGGACATCCTAGGGTATTGACTTCTAACACTTTGTCTAGGATGTTCCGGGGTCTTAACACTGTTTCTAGAATATCCTAGGGTTTTAACTTCTAACACTGTTTCTAGGATGTCCTAGGATCTGAATTTCTAACACTGTTTCTAGGATGTCCTAGTGTCTTTACTTCTAACAGTGTTTCTAGGATATCCGAGGGTTTTAACTTCTATTACTGTTTCTAGGATATCCTAGGGTTTTAACTTCTAACACTGTTTCTATGATACCCCAGGGTCTTAACTTCTATTACTGTTCTAGGATATCATAGGGTATTAACTTCTAACACTGTTTCTATGATATCCTAGGGTCTTATCTTCTAACACTGTTTCTAGGATATCCTAGGGTCTTAACTTCTATTATTGTTTCTAGGATATCTTAGGATCATAACTTCTATTTCTGTTTCTATGATATCCCAGGGTCTTATCTTCTAACACTGTTTCTATGATATCCTAGGGTCTTAACTTCCAACACTGTTTCTAGGATATCTCAGGGTCTTAACTTCTATTATTGTTTCTAGGATATCCTAGGGTCTTAACTTCTAACACTGTTTCTAGGATATCCTAGGGTCTTAACTTCTATTATTGTTTCTAGGATATCCTAATGTCTTTACTTCTAACACTGTTTCTAGGATATCCTAGGGTCTTAACTTCTATTATTGTTTCTAGGATATCCTAGGGTCTTAACTTCTATTACTGTTTCTAGGATATCCCAGGGTCTTAGCTTCTAACACTGTTTCTAGGATATCCCAGGGTTTTAACTTCTAACACTGTTTCTAGGATATCCTAGGGTCTTAACTTCTAACACTCTTTCTAGGATATCCTAGGGTCTTACCTTCTATTATTGTTAATAGGATATCCTAGGGTATTAACTTCTATTATTGTTAATAGGATATCCTAGGGTATTAACTTCTATTACTGTTTCTAGGATATCCCAGGGTCTTAGCTTCTAACACTGTTTCTAGGATATCCCAGGGTCTTAACTTCTAATACTGTTTCTAGGATATCCTAGGGTCTTAACTTCTATTATTGTTTCTAGGATATCCTAGGGTCTTAACTTCTATTATTGTTTCTAGAATGTTCCAGGGTCTTAGCTTCTAACATTGTTTCTAGGATATCCCAGGGTCTTAACTTCTAACACTGTTTCTATGATATCCTAGGGTCTTAACTTCTAACACTATTTCTAGGATATCCTAGAGTCTTAACTTCTAACACTGTTTCTAGGATATCCTAGGGTCTTAACTTCTATTATTGTTTCTAGGATATCCTAGGGTCTTAACTTCTATTATTGTTTCTAGGATATCCCAGGGTTTTAACTTCTATTACTGTTTCTAGGATATCCTAGGGTATTAACTTCTAACACTGTTTCTAGGATATCCTAGGGTATTAACTTCTATTACTGTTTCTATGATATCCCAGGGTCTTAACTTCTAACACTGTTTCTATGATATCCCAGGGTTTTAACTTCTATTATTGTTCCTAGGATATCCTAGGGTCTTAACTTCTATTATTCTTTCTAGGATATCCTAGGGTCTTAACCTCTATTACTGTTTTAGGACATCCTAGGGTCTTGACTTCTAACACTGTTTCTAGGATATCCTAGGGTCTTGTTTACTAACACTGTTTCTAGGATATCCTAGGGTCTTAACTTCTAACACTGTTTCTAGGATATCCTAGGGTCTTGTTTACTAACACTGTTTCTAGGATATCCTAGGGTCTTAACTTCTAACACTGTTTGTAGGATATCCTAGGGTCTTAACCTCTATTACTGTTTCTAGGATATCCTAGGGTCTTAACTTATATTACTGTTTCCAGGACATCCTAGGGTCTTGACTTCTAACACTTTTTCTGTTCCGGGGTCTTAACACTGTTTCTAGAATATCCTAGGGTTTTAACTTCTAACACTGTTTCTAGGATGTCCTAGGATCTGAATTTCTAACACTGTTTTTAGGATGTCCTAGTGTCTTTACTTCTAACAGTGTTTCTAGGATATCCTAGGTCGTAACTTCTAACACTGTTTCTAGGATGTCCTAGGGCCGTAATTTCTAACATTGTTTCGAGGATGTATGATAGGCGAAACAGGGATATATATATATATATATGTGGTCAAATAACCAATTATTTCGGTGAGGCAATACATAAGTCTGATAAACTATAAAATCATCAAGATCAAAACGCTGCAATAGTCATCCCATCCCACATATACATTTTCTAATTGCAACGCTGAAAAGTGTTTAATTGAAAACTTAAACAGTTGCTCAAATTTCCCATTTGGGAATTCATATAAGTCCACGGTAATACGATATTCATTTAGTTGAGCCATTGGTTGTAAACGGTCCTGTTGTATAAGGATTTGACATCATATTCTATTTACCTTTGGAGCAATTTTATTCATGAATTCGATCACATTTTGTTCGCGTTCAGGACATGGTGTAAAATCCCGGGTAGTGGGTGTAACAGTCTTACCCACGGCATCAATACCTATCTTGGTACTAGAATTCCCATGGATTGGTATCTGATAATAATTATAGTTTGGTGCATGATATATAAATATAGGAAATCTGAAATAAACAGTTGAAATGAACTGATTCTGTCATTATATCGGATTGTTAAAACTAAACGACAAATCTTCTAGTGTACGTTTTCATTAAATTGTAAGACCATAGCATATCGGATGATATTTTTGAATAAGATACTATTTCTTCAACTGGTGCAATGTTCAGACGATTATAAACTGAATTTAGTCACTTCAAGTCAGTTTGATAACTGTTTCCAGTCTGAACCATAAGCATATAACTTTACAATGAATACTGTGATAATTTGTATGGACCCCGGTTTAGACTAGTTATCTAGGCAATGTATGATCTAAGTCACAAAAATATTTGTCATTAATCAGTAAAGAAAACCAGTAAACCCGATGAAAACGATTCATGAATACATATTTATCAAGTCATTAAATTAACCAAATCTAGAGGTAGTTCTTACCTTTCTTTAGAAAAGAGTTTACTATGAGGTGAAGCGAAGTAGGTGACATTTTCCTGAGTTACAGTGATTGGTAAATTAACCCCTACTGATCCTAGAATCTGGTTGATCCACGCTCCAGCAGTAACTATCACACGTCTACAGGTAAATTTGCCTCTCGTCGTCTCTACCTAATAGTCACAACAAAAAGACATATTCATGTTATCATTCTATTGTTTATTTTCGGAAGAAATTCTGCGACTCATTTGATACGAGGACAAGACAGTTTGAACTCAGACTTTAGGCAGTTGTGTTGTTAATGATGGCGAAGAAACATTACGATTAAATAATCGCTACAATTCAACTTATTCTGTTATCTTTAGTTATAAGATTTCTTAAATGACATACGACCAAGATTAATTTACGTAAAATAACATATTTCCTTATTGCGGAACTAACATTCTGTTAATGTAAGAACAAAGGCCGTAAATCAACAGAAAAGTATGTATATCAGCAGAAATTTACGTATATCAACAGAAAATATGAAGTACATTTCTGTAAAAAAAAACGGACTTTTTTTTACAGTGTAGTTATAAGATTTGTTTTATTTGTATTATAAGCGTTTTAGTTACTCGTTAAATGGACTATCAGTAACTAGTTTGGGAGGAAGATAACACTTTAACCTCTCCAAGATGTTACTCAAGCGTTATTAAGATAGTTTGCAGTATACTATTGTGTATTTGTACTGACCGTCATCTGTCCCAGTGTATTTCTGTATAGTCTAATGACAGCACAGTTACTGATGATAGACGCACCGTGACCACGAGCTAGTTGTTGGTGAGTTGAGTTAGCTACGGCAGCATCAACCAGGCCTGAGTCTTTCTGATACAAACTGACTACATCTTCCTTCAGCTCAAATTGAGGAAATTTTCTTTCTAATTCTGTTTTATTCAATCGTTCATATCTGAAATATACATTAACTCAGACTTGTATACTTGAAGCTTAATTACTTAAATAACATTTACCAAATACATATAACTTTTCACTACCGAATATGGTAAACACTGCTGATCTATTACAATTTCCTTCAAAATGCTAATAATATGTATATATATGCACCAAACATAAGATTTGCCATTTCCTCATTAAATTCTCTGAAAGCCGTACTCAATGTTTAGATAATAAAATAACTAACTGAATGTTGGCTCTGTCCATGGCAGCAGCGAAACTATTAATGATATGATCCCCTTCACCAATCTTCGCCATATTTAATCCACCACATTTATATACAATCTTCATTCCTGATTCCTGTTCTACCTCGTTCCATCTACAATATATCTTCACGATGTCAAGCTATTACAAACTTCATCTTATACCTTTACTCATCTTCACGATGTCAAGCTATTACAAACTTCATCTTATACCTTTACTCATCTTCACAATGTCATGCTATTACAAACTTCATCTTATACCTTCAGAGCTACCTTTCTTGTGTGGCGTTGTGAGCCATTATGTTTGCAGTCTGTCTGTCAGGGCTGTGATTGGCTGTATTTGCTGGAGGACAATTCAATCAAATCGCTGCATTCCGTGATACAAGAAAGGTGGCTATTGCAGTCAAGATATAAGATGAAGTTCGTAACAGCTTGTCATTGTGAAGGACTGGTGTCTGCATTCTACAGCATTCAAAAGCCAAATGTACAGATTCTATAGGTGAAAACCAGCAATGAACAAAGAAGAAATCCAACTGAATAATAAAGCTGTATATCAATGAGTACAACCCATCGGTGGGAGAAAATTCATTTTATATACAGGGAATTTCTATTATATTGTTGGAATGTCGCACGTTCTGCTGTTCTGGTAAACATTCACTCATTGTACACTGCTTAATCAGATACAGAAGACTTGCAAAAAGCCAATTTCATCTCTCTCATTGTTGTTTATTCTTCACGAAATGCTCGTCCAAATTTGATTAAAATTTAACAGGCAACCTTTGCAAGGGAGAAATGCTAAGAGGATCCATGTTTAAGATTAACAAAAGTGATTTTGAGTAAATGGTGTACAACAAAATCTTGTGATATTACTTACGTTTGGTAGGTATGGGGAGCCAGTTTAGTGTAGCGGTCATCTGGATAGGACAGTCGACTACAAACAGAAAATAGTTGTCTCTTATCTAGTATTAAATAGAACAGTCTAAGGGTGCCCTTACACCATAAAATAATATGAAACCATTTGACTCCAGTAAAACAATCCGATGGAAGGGGTTTTCCAATTTTGTTCCTATTCCATGATTCCGTCCTATATAGAAAGTTTTCTAGATGCAAAAATAATCATCGGATCAAACGTATATTCCAAGAAATCCAGACTATAACCAATGCAGGTGAGATCTGATGGAAGGTGTCAAAATCCGATCCTGGTATTCGTGATGCTTCAAAACACACAGTACACACAGATGGGTCGTTACCGACAGAGTTTCTGTGTGTCTTTACACGAGAAATATAAATGTATAAATCACGGACACATAATTAATTTGCTATGTATTAAAAGTTCTTACATAATTCTAGAATGATCCTGTGACCCACCATTAACATGCCCCAGTTTAAACTGTTCAATACCTAATACATCTAGAAATATAACAAGATAGTTCTCATCAATCAATAGCTGATAATCCTAGTTAAAGTAAGACAAGATAGAGGGGAGGGTGATATCTTGTTGAATTAATATACGTAATTAAAAAAAAATATTCTTTTTAAAGTTGGTAATCACAGCATTTGACCAGCTTGACAAATTTTGCAGTATATGATTTACCGCGTCTGATTTTGATCCCGTAGTAATTTACTATCGTTTCGTATTGGTCAGGCGTTCATGTCACATCTAGGCGAGTTTCCAACGGGATTTCTGGAAAATGTTACCAAAGGTAATTAAATTTGTCGGACCAGTCCTGTTATGCGATGCTATCATTCTTACCTCCCTTGACTTGTTTTGATAACCAGTAAACAGTGGCGCTACCTATTCCACCACAGCCAATCACTATATAGTCAAAATGGCGTCTGCCTTCATCAAACCATGTACTTCGACTCTCCATTCTTTAGCTTTAAAATATGCTCTGAATGTTACGTTAATGTATCACAATTTTTCGCAATATAAAATAGCATCCTTCGTACTGATTAATAGCACAAATTCCTGCAGTACCACGCACTGGTACAACATTCATTAAAATAGGCCTACACCAAAGAGCTATAAATACAAGTCACAGAATATAAAAATACAAGATAATGAAGACAAGAAGATAAACAACTCAACCACTGGCTATGTAAGTTAATCAAGAGAAAATATTCAACACGCACATGTTCTGACCTGCAGTTCAAGGTTAACCACTGTCTATTGATCATGTATATGATTGGGTATATATGTAAACTCAATCGACATTCTACTACGGTCAGAATAGAATACTCATTAATATTTTATACGATCTCTACATCATTGATTTTTTCAGTTCTGATCGTTTTCAACCTCATTGAATTATCAGGAACTCAGTCAGTTAGTCAATGACTATTCCAAAATATTACTAGGATTATCATGATGCCTGAATAGAAATTCAAAAAGTATGTCTCAGGAAATCACTTAATCCCACAGTTTTCAGTTATAAGTCTCTTTGTTTATATTTATATTATCTTTGTAGGGTTAATGTAAATTTATTTATGAAACTTATTGGCTATGCATAATTTAAACTGCTAATTGCTAAAATGCGACATTGATAGAAATTATGATAGAAATAATGGAAAGTTGTCAACTAACTATTAAAAAGTCCTTACCTTTCAGCAGTGGTCTAACATCCTTTACTAGTCCTTTATATTACCCCTTTATATATATGATCAGTTGAAATGTCAAACTGACAGAAGTATTAGAATAGGTGTACATGGTGGAAAATCCTGTACTTTAATCAGTACATTACAGTAAAGTTATCTCAACCTCATTATCGTATGATTGTTAAGTTATTATGAAATATGGGACTCCAGACTTCACTTGTTATCCTTGTTATCTTTCTATTATATCCCTGTACATTGTTTTCAATTTTTATCACAAAATAAATATTAATTGTTGAAAGGTCAGGTTTTTTCTCTTAATATTTCAGTAAAGTTATATATAGAATTCAAGAAAGCTCTGGTCGTGTTGAAGCTGTGTATGAAATATCAATCTTTTGTAAAATATTAATATAATATAATATATTGCAAAATTCTGCATCCAAACGACGGTATCCCGGTAAAAAAGTTAGCGAATGTGATTATTTAATTCCTGTATTCTCACTAATACTAATTCTATAGTTTGATATTTTAGAAGATTTAAAACATAACATGGAATCCACTTAATGATCCTTTATTTTTTTACTGGACGGGAAAATATCCTTGATGGTGTTATTATAGATATATATTACTACAGTGGATTTTTATTTTATTACTAGTAATTCTCCATCAAGTTTAATGATCAGACATTTCTCAGGTGAAATGGGCCTGAAAGATTGGTAGTCGAAGACAGGATCTCACCTCGTCGACTAATGGAAGAATCTATATTTCCTACCTGTATTCAGCGAGCAACCGTTCGTCACAGACATCAAACGCTATCTATTATAAATACTTATTGTCAATAGATCTCATTCCCCGCACCGTTTGCATTTATTATCTCTTACACAGACATGATACAATATTCATTGATTTTATTAAACGATCTGATGTCACCCATTAAATCTTCTGACCCTGGTCAAGTATTGTACAGTTCTGTGATTAAGAATTGAATAGTACAATATAAAATACTGATTAGTGACAATACAATTACCATCAAGGACGGTCAATCAATCAATCTGTTATCTCTATACAGCGAATTGAAATAGAGCAAATTGAAGTGAACGTTAGCTTGACGCATTAACGCCAAAATACTGTATTCTATTTATTAATGCTTTAGCAACATATAGACATATACATAGAAACATATAATATATATACACATTATATACAAAACGAATACGAATATGTTTTAATAATACAATTATAAATTAACATTAAATCATTTGATAAGTTTGATTGAAAAAAAAGTCAACAGAAACGAAATCGACACTTCACTGAATGATAAAGGTATTTTCCAAATTCCAAATATCAACAAGATTTCTGGACTTACTTCGAACTCGTCTTTCAATATTTGCATTAGAAATAGGTTGACCTACTTATTGATTGGCTGTTGTCTAGGATGACAAAATGTTATGTATTTATGCGCCAATTTAGTGCCTTAAGATGTTGTTATATTAAATAAATATTTATTTGAGTTGATTTAATTATAAGAAATGACCTGAACATTTTTTCAGTTTATCGATGTATAAACATAAAAAACCTGCGTACACTTGTGTATAAACTGCTACTCGGACTTTGAATACATCGATAAACTGAAAAAAATTCTTAATTAAACTTTGTTATTATTGTTTGGTACGGGTATGTTACTGTTATGCTTCGAACTTTTTAGTCAACCCTGGTATAACTCAGAAATGCAGTCATCATTGATTCACCAATAAGATAGCGGGAAGGCTAAAATGTGTTTTCGAGAATAAGGTCCTGATCCCGGCTGAGGTAATGAATTTTTTCTGTCTGAACGATTAGACAATTGTAATGTCACCCCAAATCACAGACATGGATGTAAAACTCCATTCCATGCAACAAAACAGACGAGTTGATAACTTGTATCAATTGTTTAGTTGAAAGATTAATATTATTAAAGTATTTAAATTCCAAAGTGTTATATATTTAAGTCCATAGTTAGGTTAGGTCTTGGGGTGAGAGCCGGGTCGACTCTCGGAAGCATTGGTACAGACATCAGAAATGTTCTTACCCTGAGAGTTAGGCTTAACCCCAAATTGAATATTTTATGATTTCGAAACCCTCTTTTGGGTTTCTATGTTTTTGAGTCGTCAAGAGAGTGAAGGGCGAGTAAGGCAAGTGTAAAACAAAATACAACTCACAGTCCTTGTCTTTATATACATGTATAGGAGCAGTTTTCTTCTTTTCATATCTGAAATGATTTATTTCAATCCTTACGAGACATTGAGGTATTATAGATCGCAGTCGGGTGGTACTCTGTATTCGGATTGTGTCTACGTTCAATGGACAATTCAGTTTACAGTCAGACAGACGGGCTCCGGTTTACCAACATGTCGGCAAATACTTATTGAGTATTAATTAATAACAATTTATCCACAGTTTTAAACATGAACCTGGACTTGATTTTCGTGTCACGTTCGGCTTAGTCTATGTCTTCTGATCAACATGTAGCTGCATACCACCCATAGCTTATTATCTCAAAACTGCATAACGAGAATGGCCTGCAAACTTTTACTGCTGTCATCTTGATTTTCAAAAAAGTTTCCAAAGTTGGCGTATTTGAACGTAGTACACTATGTTTATGCATGGCATTTTAGAAAATATCCCTTTGCTTCGATTAAACTGATATCGCAGACTAGGTAGTTGTTGGTAGATGACAAGTTAACTGATATCGCAGACTTGGTAGTTGTTGGTAGATGACAAGTTAACTAATATCACTGACTAGGTAGTTGTTGGTATATGACAAGTTAACTGATATCACAGAATATGTAGTTGTTGGTAGATAACAAGTTAACTAATATCACTGACTAGGTAGTTGTTGGTAGATGACAAGTTAACTGATATCACAGACTAGGTAGTTGTTGGTAGGTAACAAGTTAACTAATATCACTGACTAGGTAGTTGTTGGTAGATAACAAGTTAACTGATATCACAGACTAGGTAGTTGTTGGTAGATAACAAGTTAACTATAATCATTGACTATGTAGTTGTTGGTAGATAACAAGTTAACTGATATCACAGACTAGGTAGTTGTTGGTAGATGACAAGTTAACTGATATCACAGACTAGGTAGTTGTTGATATCACAGACTAGGTTGTTGTTGGTAGATAACAAGATAACTGATATCACAGACTAGGTTGTTGTTGGTAGATGACAAGTTTACTGATATCACAGACTAGGTTGTTCTTGGTAGATGACAAGTTTACTGATATCACAGACTAGGTAGTTGTTAGTAAATGACAAGTTAACTAATATCACAGACTAGTTTGTTGTTGGTAGATGACAAGTTAACGTCCACTTCCACTTAACTGATATCACAGACAGGTAGTTGTTGGTAGATGACAAGTTATCTGATATCACAGACTAGGTTGTTGCTGGTATATGACAAGTTAACTATTATCACCGACTAGGTTGTTGTTGGTAGATGACAAGTTAACTATTATCACTGACTATTATCACAGTTGGTAGATGAAAAGTTATCTGATATCACAGACTAGGTAGTTGTTGGTAAATGACAAGTTAACTAATATCACAGACTAGGTAGTTGTTGGTAGATGACAAGTTAACTGATATCACAGACTAGGTAGTTGTTTGTAGATGACAAATTAACTGATATCACAGACTAGGTAGTTGTTTGTAGATGACAAGTTAACTGGTGTCATAGACTAGGTAGTTGTTTGTAGATGACAAGTTAACTGGTGTCATAGACTAGGTAGTTGTTGGTAGATGACAAGTTAACTGATGTCATAGACTAGGTAGTTGTTCACGTCGCTTCTGATTGAAGCTGGTATCGTAAAGTGGTTATTGGTAAATTATAAGTTAACGTTCTCTTCCAACAGAAGTTGGAATCACACCAGGTAGTTTTACTTTTATAACGGTACACTTTACTCTAATACTTAGATAAAATAGGACGGAACAATCAGTGTAATAGCGGCCGATCTTGTCATTTTGGAGAAAGCAGTATGAAATGATGTCACAGCTAGAGCATGAATTTGATTGAATCTAGCGATACGATTTTTTTATGTTCTTACTGACACACAATGTTCCTTTTTCCAATTTACATTCCAGAAGTGAGCATAAAACACGATCATAAAATTTGAAATTAGAAATTTCACGTGTCACACCTAGTTATCAACTACATAATAAATCTTTATAACCTCATCACATTACAGATATTATCGAAATAATTGCTCCGCGATTAAATAGTTCCTATATCATAAAATATAGAAGTAAAGGCCTACTTAATGTTTAGGTTGCCTAAAATGGCATCAAGCTTTTGAAAATAGGGGTGTGTAATGGTTTTTATCATTACTTTGTAGGGTGATTCAAGATAACTCTGGGATTGGGATTTCCATAGCGATTATCTGGTTCTGCTATTTTGATGAATGGTTTACTGAATTCTTAGGCAATGTTTGCATAGTTTCGTATTTTTTGTCACGAGCTTATTATGATATGATTAAATAACTCTCGTCAGGACATCTGGTTTTCAAATAAATTTGTATGTTAGGGTGAATTGGAAAAGGACAGTAAGTAATTTTCTTGTATCCTTTTAGATTATTTAGTCGTTACTAATTTCACATGACTTGTGTTAATACAGCGACGACTAAATCTGAGTTGATCCTGCCCTTACTTCATACAATACTAAAAACCAGGGATTAATAAATCAGTCAATAAGAGAGGAGTAGGGTAGAGTTTATATCCACTAGATCAACACTTTCTCTTCTTATTTATATATTTATTACCCCCTCAACTATCGGGTCACAGGTCATCACCGAGACAAAGGTAAAGGTATGTATCCTTCTAAATATCAGCATTATTATCCATTGTACTAGTGGTTCAACTTCCATAGGGACTGGTTGAACCAAGCCCACGGGCACCCACACCAAAGGGAGGAGTATATGGAAAGCATATGTTAAAAAACGTTTCCCGTAGGAGGGGCCCAACCCATTTAAGTCAACGGGTCCCACTTATATAGTTGATACACAAAATTATTGTGTCCCAAAAATAGAATTTTGAATTCGAAATGGATGGTTTTCCTCGCCTAGAGTGTTTATAATAAACAATACCAGCGGCGAAAGTCCCGAGTTCGGGCTAGTTGTAGGGATGTCGTTCTATATACATCTCTATTAAACAAACTGAAGTCAAAGTTACTTGAAGGTCAAACGAAAGCATTGTGTTCATCTTTCAAACAGAGTATCATACAATAGTATTAAACAACTAAATATTGATCTATCTATTCAACTCAAACTCAAACCGTGATTGCATGTCTCCGTGCGATGATTCCACAAAACTGTATAAGGAAACTGAGTGGTATTGGGTCAGTAACAAAGGAGGAGAGTAAAGTCCTCCACGGTATTAAGGACATAAAAGTAGTCATCCGCAAACGCAAAAAATCACTCACTCCGTTGCGCTAACGGGGGTGTTGAGTTTCATTTTGAAGACACATATAAGCAGACAAATGGATTTGCTAGGATTTCCTCTGTTCTGTTCATTGAGTTTGCGTGCACATGTAGTCGTAGCCTTACGCACCAAAAATTTTGCAGTTTATTATACTATTCTTATACTATGTTCTAGATTCTAATAGTAGAACAGAAACACTTTATATTTCAATTAAGAATTTGACAACGACATCCCTTTAATAATTTAAACACGTGAAATTATTCTGTATTTAACGTGTTATAAATCTGTTTTACACACATTTTCCAGTTTACCAAGTTAATAATCGGATTGTGAAGAAAGTCGAGATTTTATTAGATTTATCAGGAGATTGTTAAGTGGACTTTTTAAGTTCTGTACAGAATTACCAGGGAAATACCAGGTCGACATTGTAATTTGTGATCAAGTGGTTTTAATAAGGATACCTTCGATTGCTTAATAGCAGAACAACGTAGAGATTAATAAAACAATCATTATAGATATATAAATATACTGCAGACATCTGCGGTAGATGATACAATAAAACTCTCGTATTCGAGTTCTACTCCAGAAGTGTATTAAATTTAAAACTATGGATGGAAGATGAACAGGTATTGCAGAACAACGATAATCTTGTGGTAACAGATATTGACGAACAACGATAATCCTGTAGTAACAGATATTGACGAACAACGATAATCTTATGGTAACAGATATAGAAGAACAACGATAATCTTGTGGTAACAGATATAGACGAACAACGATAATCTTGAGGTAACAGATATTGACGAACAACGATAATCGTGTGGTAACAGATATTGACGAACAGCGATAATCTTGTGGTAACAGATATTGACGAACAGCGATAATCTTGTGGTAACAGATATAGAAGAACAACGATAATCTTGTGGTAACAGATATAGAAGAACAACGATAATCTTGTGGTAACAGATATAGACGAACAACTATAATCTTGTGGTTACAGATATTGACGAACAACGATAATCTTGTGGTAACAGATATAGACGAACAACGATAATCTTGTGGTTACAGATATTGACGAACAAAGATAATCTTGTGGTTACATATATTGACGAACAACGATAATCTTGTGGTTACAGATATTGACGAACAACGATAATCTTGTGGTTACAGATATTGACGAACAACGATAATCTTGTGGTTACAGATATTGACAAACAACGATAATCTTGTGGTTACATATATTGACGAACAACGATAATCTTGTGGTTACAGATATTGACGAACAACGATAATCTTGTGGATCTTACAGATAGCAGATAATTCAAACCAATATGGCAGTGTAACTGTAAGGCCTACAGGATAACTTTAACACTGCATTACGAATACTTACATTAATACATGTACATTAAAACGACTGGCAGAAAGATGCCGGTTAACTCACGGAGTAAGAGAATCAGTGTTTCTTCTTGTCCCGGAAGTGATGCTACAATATACCATGATGCCAACCGCCGCACTAGTATCTCACAACGTGTATCATTTGACGAGCGATATTTAGACGATATTTTAACTCTAAGAAAATCATATAACACGAATAACATAACTAGAAGACCGAATCGTATCAGCTTAAAATCCATTCCAACGTCGTATTTTGCCACGGGAAAAGTTGCTGCTAAGAGTTCGTTTGGAAATAACACCAAACGAAGTGAAGGCGATAGTTTCGAGTCTAATTTGTCAGACAAGAAGACGTCTTCTGCTTCCAGAGCTTCCACCGCTGATCGAGACGTTTTATCAAGATTATCTTTATATGATCCAGATAATACTGGTGAATATTGGATACGAAAGAAGAAATTACGTCTACCACCAGTCCTACTCCCGCCAATTTACACAATTCGACCGAAAACTCCTGAATGTTTAGAAGAAGTTTTAGATAAACCATTGCGGTTTCCGAAGCCTATAACGGATCGGGATTGGAGTGAACTACAGGAATGTCGGTACCTCAGACCAGGGTTAAGAAAATATAGACTCGACATTAGACCCAGGCTTAAATTAACATAATATTTATAACCTTACCCAACCCAGTTCATGTTCATATATATATATATATCTTATCATGTCATCTGCTCAAACTAATGTATATTATAATTTGGACTTAATTGATACATCTCTTAAATAGCTTTTAAATATCATTAAATATCATAAAATATCCAAACCTGTTTATATATCATTATTATATCAGACTTTATTCTCAGTTAATACTCTTCTAAAATGTGTTGAGATTTATCATTTTTATCAAATGTCTATTTTGCTGTCGGGTGTTTTGGTGGTCATTATTAGGAAAATGTATTGTGTGTACCATGCGTTCGAACTAGGTAAATAAACTATCAACAAGAATCACTATGATCACAATTAGTTTGGAATAATGACCAAGTTTCACCGCCATGTCATTCGACACGACCAGATCTTACGAATTATCAACAACCAAATCAAAAGTACAGAATCAACCAGTTTGAACCAATCCAAATACCAACTACTATGACTACCAACAACTTACCTTGTTTGCGATAGCAGCATCCACTGGAAACGAGCGTTAACGTGTCGATCTACAACTAAAATATATCTCAAACTAGGTAGTTGTTGGTAGTTGACTTGTTACCGTCCGCTTCTAGCTAACTGATATCACAGACTAGGTAGTTGTTGGTAGATGACAAGTTTTTCGGTTAATACCTTGATCAAAAGAATGGACTGATTTATGCAAGCTCACAAGTTTAACTAAATACAAGAACAAATTTTTAAATAAATGAACTTTGTTTTATTCATGCTTATGTGACATTTTTCAAACAAATGAAAATAAGCTGTTTTACTTTAACAAAAATCCTCTTCCAAAGAAAAAAATAAAAAGGTGTATTATATTTTATCAATAAGGGCTGTAACTCAAACAATGTTCATTGAAAAATCCCAAATATTGATCTCATTAAAGACCTTGGATATTGTCTTTTAAAGCACAATTTGTAGCTAAACGTTTAAGTTTTATACTCTTCAGTTTAGGTTTCCAGGTCATTAATATTCTCTCATATAGATATACCCACGGATTCATAATCTACGTGGGAAATATGTTAAGGACGGTTTGGATATCTCTATTCATATATTTGGGAGTTGAAAATATTTTCTTCAGGGTCCCAAATGCATCTATCTGCATAGCTTTTCAATATGAATTTAGAAACACAAGAATTTAATAATCGCTTTACCTTTAGCCCCACAACACAGCCTTACCAAGTTCCACAGATCAACTGCTAATTTTCATGGAACTTCAATCTGGACTAATTTTTGGTTGGCTAGGTTTTGAGAATTTACATCATAACAAAAGCCAAACCATTAATGAGCCCATAGAGAAAATATGAATTCTACCATGTTTCTATGTACAACATAGTATCAAAATATAGTCTAAGGGTATGTTTTTTTGCTTCCTTTGCAATATTTTCAGAATATGTGAAATCTATGTACGAATGTGATCGGTTTTCCTCAAATATCTGCCATCAAAAATGTGGCGATGTATGTACTTTGACCTCAATAACGTGATTCACTTTCTTACATAAATTAGTGTAAAGGAATATCCCTTTACTGAATTGTGGTGCTGTATGGGGCACAGGTGATCATAGAACATCTGGCAATAACTTTAAAGACTATATCAATGGTTCAGCTTTTCAACTTTTGACACATTTGACTTTTGTGATGGTGAAAATTCTCAAATATCAGAGACCCATATTTCGAGATGAACTGTCATGAAAAAATCATTTTGTCAGTTGCTAGGTTAATATTTAGATTACCATATCCCTTAAAAGTTCTTAAGATAACTGCAATTCAGCTCCATAAGCTGTTAAGCAATATTGTTATATTCCAATTAATATCTTGTAAAAGAAAAAAATATCTTACCATAGCATACTTTGCCCGAGCAAGTTGAAGGAAAATTAAATCTACTAAAATTCCAGATCTTAAATTCCATTACATACATGCATTCGGAATCTGACCTTAATCTTAATCTATATGTATTTATATATTTGTATTTATACAAACAAGGTAATAACATGATATATTCACTTTATAAAAACATGCATGTACTTAAGATAAAAAATTTTAAAGGATACTACCTCTTAGAATGAAAATAAAATTTGAATTCTCAAACTTAGCCAATAAGAGTATAGAATAGATATATCAGTGGATTTACCAGGTGTCAAAACTATAAAACAGAATCCACTAATAAATCCACAAATTAATAATGCACACTTATTGGCCAAGTTTAAGAATTATAATTATTACTAAACTAAACCAAATGCACATGACCGCTGTTATCCTGTTACATTAACTGTAAGTTTTGATTAAAATATCTTGCCGTTAATTTGTGAATGCCAATTTAAATCATTTAAAACGTTTAGGCTACGTAATCGTTTTAAAATTTTCTTAGGTTCTGGTTGGCGTTGGAAAAGTTTTGTACGAAATAGACTCAGAAATTGTGTCGCCTACTTATTCTGAAAGTTTCAACTAAAAATATCCAAATTGTAAAGCCCAAAATCAAATTCCACAACTTTGAACTTGGAACACCTTATTTATCAATAGCACATGCACTCCGTTTTAACCAAGACATTAGAAAAGACATGTATAGACGTATTATGTAGAAAAAGAAATTTAAGTTTCTAGTTTGAGGTATATTTGTATAGGATATGACCGAGGAGTTTTTACAGAGTTTAGAAAACCCGAGAAAGAGAAAGGCGGGCCGTAGAATACCCGAAGGCTTCCTTTCTCTTGGAGCTGAATTGCAGTTATCTTAAGAACTTTTAAGGGATATGGTAATCTAAATATTAGCCTTCGAGGTCATTATCCGACTTATACCGTTTAAAAATGTAAAAAAATTAGCAAATTTGTTAGCAGTTCGATCGATATTATCAACGGGTCGAATATAGATCATGTTGAGAAGCCGTGTTGCACGTGCATTGTCTAGTATATTCATCATTCATTGAGTTGGTGAAAGTCGCCATTATTGATAAAACAACAAATTTAGTATGGATAACAACGAATATGGAATACAACAAGATATATTTCTGACCTAGAACACGTTTAAAGGTACAGCTTCTGAACAAAAAGAGACGAAGTAGGCCTTGTCCAAATCGACAATTTCTTTACATGTTTTAGTCAGGAATAATTCCGAACAGATTACCTGAGTACTTCCTCTAAAGGTGTAAGATTAAGAATACACCATTAATAGTGTAAACTTTACACCGATTTGGGTGCATAATTACCCCTAGTTTTTACAGTGTAGATGACAAGTTAACGTTTGCTTTCAGTTAACTGATATCAAAGACTAGGCAGTTATTGGTAGATGACAAGTTAACGTTTGTTTCTAGATAACTGATATCACAGAAAATGTAGTTGTTGGTAGATAACAAGTTACCGCTTGCTTCCAGTGGATGCTGACGTCGCAAACCAGGTAGTTGTAGGCCGATGACAAGTTAACGCCCGTTTCCAGCGAATGCTGATACCGCAAACCAGGTAGTTGTAGGTAGATGACAAGTTAACGCCCGTTTCCAGCGGATGCTGATATCGTAAACTAGGTAAGTGGTTGGTTGTATCACAGTCTTCCGAATGCAACAAGATTACCATATGAGGCTCCCTTAACGCTGTCGTGAAGATGTAGAACAACTGGCTCATGTTAAACGGTTCAATTGCTTTTGATTTGATATCGATACATCTTTTTGCAGTTCAAGGGAGCTAGCCACTTTCTGCAGATATCGAGTTTTAAAAGAAGATCAATAAACTTAACAGAATGATACATTTTCTGTGGTTAAACTTTAATATGGCAAAATAACTAAGTAACTCAAAAATCATATTTAATTTCGGAAATTTTGACATTTCAAGTCGAGGACGTAATTCAAAATGAATAGGAACTCGTGTTATTTACATGTAAGAACTATATGTTGTTTCGTATGACTTCTCATTTTCGCAATACTTAGTCTGGAGGATTAAAATAAATTTGAAATTAATTTTAGTGATTGACCAATCAGATGACTGGAACACTAAAATCATCGTAAGTTAAGTTTTTAAGAATAAGGTCCCAGGAACAGAAGACCCTCCCCTCCCCTCCCTCCTTTTTTTATTTACTTTACTGAATCTCAGTTCTTTTCTATGGCGATGTTCATATACCTTGTGGATATGATCAAATATGTTGATCGTCATGTCACTTATATCTGCTGCTACATTTTAGACGACTACACCATAGTTATTGGTAAGCAAACAGACTGAACTCCCGAAAACTCATATTCTGAGTTGAATCGTTATTCGCCATTAATTAATTTCAATTAATTTGTCTTTATGCCGATACAGTAACTCTCCCCTGTGGTAATTTAGTTAATATCTGACAAATATAACCATACAACATACTACAACCTTTATCGTTAAAGGGTCCAGTAGACTGAACTTCTACACAGTTTTCTTTCCCTCTATGATTGTTTGGTTCACCAGATTTCCAGAACGACTCCTCAACAGTTCCACCATGTATCCAATCTAAACGAGAATCATCCAGTGTTCTGTGTGCCCCAACATAGACAGACTGGTTATCTATAACAAATTCATACAGTAAAAGTTAAATACATAACTTATCACCAAATGATATGTCGAGTTAACATACCCTGCCCCCTCCAGGGACACCCTTAACAATATTAACTACCTCCTCTAGGGACACCCTTAACAATACTAACTACCTCCTCCAGGGACACCCTTAAAAATACTAACTACCCCCTCCAGGGACACCCTTAACAATACTAACTACCCTCTCCAGTAACACCCTTAACAATACTAACTACCTCCTTCAGTAACACCATTAACAATACTAATTATCTCCTCCAGTAACAACCTTAACAATACTAACTATCTCCTCCAGTAACACCATTAACAATACTAACTACCCCCTCCAGTTACACCATTAACAATACTAACTACCTCCTCCAGTAACACCCTTAATAATACTAACTACCTCCTCCAATAACACCCTTAACAATACTAACTACCTCCTCCAATAACACCCTTAACAATACTGGCTATCTCCTCTAGTAACACCCTTAATATTACTAACTACCTCCACTAACACCCTAAACAATACTAACTATCTCCTCCAGGAACACCCTTAACAATACTAACTACCTCCTCCATTAACACTATTAACAATACTAACTACCTCCTCCAGTAACACCCTTAACACTACTATCTACCTCCTCCAGTAACACCCCTAACAATACTAACTACCTCCTCCAGTAACACCCTTAACACTACTAACCATCTCCTCCAGTAACACCCTTAACAATACTGGCTATCTCCTCTAGTAACACCCTTAATATTACTAACTACCTCCACTAACACCCTAAACAATACTAACTATCTCCTCCAGGAACACCCTTAACAATACTAACTACCTTCTCCATTAACACTATTAACAATACTAACTACCTCCTCCAGTAACACCCTTAACACTACTAACTACCTCCTCCAGTAACACCCCTAACAATACTAACTACCTCCTCCAGTAACACCCTTAACACTACTAACCATCTCCTCCAGTAACACCCTTAACAATACTGGCTACCTCCTCCAGTAACACCCTTAACAATACTGGCTATCTCCTCTAGTAACACCATTAACAATACTAACAATCTCCTCCAGTAACACCCTTAACAATACTGGCTACCTCCTCCAGTAACACCCCTAACAATACTAACTACCTCCTCCAGTAACACCCTTAACAATACTGGCTATCTCCTCTAGAAGTAACACACTAACAATACTGGCTACCTCCTCCAGTAACACCCCTAACAATACTAACTACCTCCTCCAGTAACACCCTTAACACTACTAACCATCTCCTCCAGTAACACCCTAACAATACTAACTACCTCCCCCAGTAACACCCTTAACAATACTGGCTACCTCCTCCAGTAACACCCTTAACAATACTGGCTATCTCCTCCAGTAGCACCCTAACAATACTAACTACCTCCTCCAGTAACACCCTTAACAATACTAACTACCTCCTCCAGTAACACCCTAAACAATACTAACTACCTCCTCCAGTAACACCATTAACAATACTAACTATCTCCCCCAGTAACACCCTTAACAATACTAATTAGAGGAGAGGGCAACAAACACAAAATTTACTTACGTGAATATAAAGATCTTAAATTGTCATAATCCTTTTGTGTATAAACCGACATCAAATGACCGCCATCATATCGACATTGTGATTCGGCATTTTCAAAAGTGACCAGAGTAGAGTGGTACTTTAAACAATACCCTTGGCCTGAAAATACTGTATATCCCTTGACGAAACAACTAAAGAAATCTGAAATAATAATGAATATGTGATGTTTATATGGGCGTTAGTTATTAATGATGAATTCAATGAAAGATCAAGATCAGAATATAGTTTTTGATCCCACAAACTCTTCTGGATATAGCAGTTTATAATGATAAAATCAAGGTGTGTCGATTTGATGAAAATAATTATCAAATATTCTTTAGTAGATAAGTGGAACATAGTTGACATTCAAATACAAATAACAATGAAATACAAATATTAGCCTTGTTGACTATAAGTAAGATATGCCTGGTTGACAAACCAAAGAGATTATTATAATATTTAAAACCTACCTTGATAAAGCACCATAGATTCTGAATTGGTTTTCACCCATCCAGAAACTCTACTAGCTTCCACATAACTTGGTGCTAAACAATAACAATCTTCTTCTTGATAATAAATCTGATCCCAGTTGTAGAGAGATGAACAAGTTGCTATACAGCGGATTAAACTAAAATTTGATATCAAACTATAATAATTTAATATGACAGGTCCAGAGTAGGTTAATTTTCTCCAGTTGTTGATCTTAGTCATTCTCGGTGGTTGTGCTAATCTTAAACTCGATCCAATGGATAGTAAAAAAGTCAAAATGAAGAACAATACATACATTTTTGATAAAAGTACTCAGCAATATATATTACGTAAAACATTTACCAAAACATACACTAACAGGACAATCAGAATCCGTTTTAAAACTGTTTACCACAATATTAAGAAATGAAATTTTACTGGAGAAGATTTGTA
The DNA here is from genome assembly GCF_000327385.1 of Lottia gigantea. NCBI lineage: Eukaryota > Metazoa > Mollusca > Gastropoda > Lottiidae > Lottia > Lottia gigantea. Next base: position 25,781 of record NW_008708812.1, on the reverse strand, counting down.
TTGGTCAATACCAGAGATCCACAAAGTATGATACAATAAATAACCGTTTATTGATATATCAATACAAACTTACACAAGCGTTAAAAAAATAGATTGACCAAATTACGTCTTTAAAGATGGGTTTTTCTATTATTTTCTACAAGTCAAATCTAGCAAACTATTTGATTACTTCAGGTTCTAATAAATCATCCATGTATTCTATATCTAAAATCCCCAGTAGACATAAAGACTGGAGAAATACGATACACTCAGCTCTGTTTGGAAAAGGTGAATATATGCTCTATGAATACCCTTTCAGGAATACCAAAATATCCAATCATAAATGACCCAGTATGTTCAAGCTGGATAATAAAAAAATACTTTTTGACCTTTCTTGATCGGTCACTCCTTGGATACCTTCTTCTTAATCAATATTGGATTAGTGAGACAAACTGATATTTTTCTAATTCTACTTTTCATTCATAAAAAATATTAACCTTCTAATAATAAAATATACATAGGAATTAATGAAACATAAAGAGACCCATCTTTAAGATGGTTATGGTTATGGCTATTTTGCCTGAACAACTAATTTTCAAAATATCTTGAGAAAGGATACTTCGATCCGCTCAATAAATTTTATAGATAATATATCAATAGGTAAACTAATAAGACATCTTTATTTTTTAGTTGTGTTTCAAATCGTTAGCAAATCGTTAAACAATTGTGCGTCTAGAATTGATACCACAACAACATAATAACTCCATCAATAAAGAATTGATAAAAAAAACACTTACTAGACTATTTATCTTATAAGACAAGTTATCGCTCTTAACATGTTCAACTTAGAAGATGGCCTTCTGCTACCTTGATTTGTGGAGAATTTAAAAGAATTCACCTCACTTGAAAGCTGAAAGAGAATAATACAAGTGACAGTATATATCTCATGTATACCTTCTTTTGTTGGCTTGTTACCTATGACAATTGCAATTTGCATACACTTATTATGTAAATTACCAGTCTAAAATCTTGACTTAGATTGTGCCCATACATGACAAATGCAGTGTATGTGAATTACCAGTCTAAAATCTCGACCTAGATTGTGCCCATACATCACAAATGCAGTGTATGTGAATTACATGTACCAGTCTAAAATCTTGACTTACCTTGTACTAACTTAAACACAAAATCGGTGTATGCGAATAAGGGTTAAGGTTGATAATAACGATTCCCTTTAATAACTAGATAGTGTCAAGTGCAAGGGATATATAAAGCTTACAGTGTTGGTAACAGAAAATAACAAATGAGTTAAACATTACACCTTTAATCAATTTGAAACTATTAAGTAATTTTTTAAGTTCTTTTCAGTAACTAAACAGTTCTAATCAAATTCATCACTCACATCCACAACACATATTTTACAAAGCCAATTTGGCTGGATTTGTTGTACATACAAAATCTACCATTCTTATATGGCAAATCCTACAGAATTGTCTCTTCCTTAAAAACTATTTAGATTAAATCAATACATCTTTATCAGTGAACTGCAAAACTTCAACAAAAGCCTGCTCCAGCCATGAAATTAAATTTTGTAACTGAGTTTTGTTCACAACGTTGACCAATTGTTTTTGAATAAAACTTATTAAACCTGCTACCTCTTGTTGTAGTTAAGTATCATTAATGAAATTTTTATTATTTAGTTTGAAGAATCTTTTCACATTATTTATTTTATCTTCTAAATGGTTTTTATTTACTTCAATTGGATTTATTTGTTCCCGTAAATATTTCTTGTGAACAGCGCCATTATCATTTTCAGTAGACTTTAAATTAGTTACTTTGAAATTGTTCATATCTAAATCACCTTGAAGAGTGTCTCCGATTTGATCCACAAAGTAAGGTTTCGCTTTATTTATCCACGCTGTAGTGTTAGGTTTTTTAGTTTCTAAAGATAAAAAACCTAAACCAAACTTGTTCGCTATTTTTATTAAGTTAAATTCATTATAATTTCTTCAAACTGGTTTCCTAAACTCAACTGATATAAAACCCAAAGTGAAAGCTGTCCACAAAACTTTTGTCATGGTAATCGAATTTGAAATGTTGAACATTTGATTGGTTTATTAGTCAATTGCATTATCTCTTCAGTGGGTTCTAATCCAAAAGAATAAAAAAATATAAGTTATTTGAAGAGTCTTTGTACAAAGCAGAATGATGAACTCCTTTTTGATCGGAAGTATGTATATTTGTTATAGCATGAAATTTACCTTTCTTATATTTGAGATCATTTATTTCATCTCTCATACAATAATAAAACGGTGATATATTTAACTCATTCGCCCATCTCATAAGTTGAAAGTTTGTGGTTGTATCAGTTCCATATTTATCGAGAAAGATATTCATTTTTAAAAGTCGGTTTTTTGAAGTTCGTTTTGATAAAACCTACCTATGATTTGTTCTTTGTCTTGATCGATTAATTCATATGTCGGAGGTGATGTGGTGTTTACTTTATCAACGATGAATATTTCGTTTGTCCAGTATCCAACGTATCCTTTTTCGAATTTACTTTTATATTTGAAAATACGAACGTGATCTCCAACTTTAAATTTGGGTTTGATATTTAAATTACTTATTTCATTTTCAAAATTATTAAGGGTAGAAGAAAACTTTATAATATCTGGGTTTTGACTAGCCTCCATTGGAGAAACGCCCATGGAAGAATGAATTTTATTATTATATTCCGATACAACAGTGGGTAAAATCTTTAACCATTTTTTAGACTTTAGTTCTGTGAATTTTTTCAAAAGTTTTGATTTAAGGGTTCTTTTAAATCTTTCTACTACTACAGCTTTTCCCTCGTTATGAGTACTGTAAATTAATAGTTAAAGATGTTGGACAGAGGATGTGTCTTTTTAAATTGTTTTTTTTTTTTTGCGATGATTTACGAGTGTTTTGTGTTATGACCTATATAGTCAACAATAGCGTATATACTTCCTTGTGTGATTGATTGATTCATATACTACCACTATAGATTCCTTTATCATAATATGAAATTTCAATGTATAATCTCATCATATAATCTCATCATATAATCTCATCTATTTTTATGTCAGAACTATATTACATGTGTGTTTGATGATATTAAATTAAGTTAATTCCCATTATTACAATTTAAACTGTAATTGATATATAAAATTGAGTTATCTCCCATTATTACAATATAAACTGTAATTGATATATTAAATTGAGTTATCTACCTTTATTACAATATAAACTGTAATTGATATATTAAAGTGAGTTATCTCCCATTATTACACTATAATCTATAATTGATATACAGAATTTAATTACCTCCCTTTATTACAACATAAACTGTAAATGATATGTAAAATTGAGTTGTCTCTCATTATTACAATATAAACTTTAATTGATTTATAAAATTAAGTTATCTCCCTTTATTACAATATAAACTGTAATTGATATATAAAATTGAGTTATCTCCCTTATTACACTATCTATAATCTATAATTGATATCAAGAATTGAGTTATCTCCCATTATTTTAATATAAGTTGTAATTGATATAAAAAAAATTAAGTTATCTCCCTTTATTACAATATAAACTGTAATTGATATATAAGATTGAGTTATCTCCCTTTATTACAATATAAACTGTAATTAATATATAAAATTAAATTATCTACCTTTTTTACAATGTAAACAGTAATTGATATATAAAATTGAATTATCTCCCATTATTACACTATAATCTATCATTTATATCAAAAATTGAGTTATTTCCCTTTATTACAATTTAAACTGTAATTGAATTACATAATAGAATTACTTCCCTTTATTACAACATAAACAGTAATTGAAATATAAAATTAAGTTATCTCCCATTATTAAAATATAAACTGTAATTGATATATAAAATTAAGTTATCTCCCATTATTACACTCTAATCTATAACTGATAGTGAATTAAGTTATCTCCCATTATTACAATATAAACTGTAATTGTTACATAAAATTGAGTTATCTAACTTTATTACAATATAAACTGTACTTGATATATAAAATTAAGTTATCTACCTTTATTACAATATAAACTGTAATTGATATAAAAAATTGAGTAATTTCCATTTATTACAATTCAAACTGTAATTGATATATAATATTGAGTTATCTCCCATCATTACAATATAATCTGTAATTGATATAAAAAATTGAGTTATCTCCCATCATTACAATATAAACTGTAATTGTTACATAAAATTAAGTAATCTACCTTTATTACATTATAAATTGTAATTGATATTAGATTAAGTTATCTCCCTTTATTACAATATAAATATGTAAAAAATTTATTACATAAATATAATGTAACGCACCAGTAAAGGGATAGGAAGAGAAATGTTCTACTTCTCTAAAACTGTGGGCGTCAAAGAGTAGTACTTCTTGCCAAAACCCAATTCTTTGGAACACTAGTCCAATTTGAATTGGCACCGCAATATGAGTTAAAGTGAGCACGTTACCAGCTTAAAAGTGGTATATTCGTGACAATCCTCCAATACAGCAACACCGGAACAGGAACCCCAAGATGCGATGTAAAAACACACTAATTCAACAAAATCAGGTTTATTTACATCATTAAAACATCTAACTATATATTATGCATAAAAGAAATACAACATTGACGTACAATATTGTGCCGAAATAAGTCGGTCTTGGTATATAGAGATCAACCAAGTTGCCTTGATGCTCTCTACTCAGCCTTAGTGTGAAGACAATTTTCATGTGCCACGACTGAGAGGGGTAATCGTTATGTTACCGTGAGTGCTGCCGTCATGAGAGTCAAGTCTATTGTTGCGTTCTAGATGTCGTAGACAGACCCAATCGACAGACCCAACAAAGAAGTAGGAAATAGAGTATAAAGAATATTGAATCAAAATATAAATGGTTTGTAAAAACAGAGGTAGACATTATTTTAAATAATAAAACAAAGGACAAACATCCAACAACAATTTTAAAGGTCATCAAACATATAAATACACATTTAGAAAATAATAATTTTACATAAGATGCTTAATTAGCCTAATTATAAAATATATATCTAAGTCTGGCAGATTACAAATAATACGTATGGAAAACGACAAGGTAGTCTAGATCATATGAGTACCATAACGGAAGTTGTTTACAACTATTAATAGACAATTATAAGTATTTTAAAACATCGATAGAAAATGTTTAAAAAGCATGACACGGCAAACGATTCATGATAACGGCTAAAACTACCGTTTAACTTTACAAGAAATAGTATTATCGTTAAATTAAGTGTTAATTTACCTGAGTTTGTGTAATTTCACTGCTGTCAAATCTTTGCGTGAAATACGATATGAGTTTAGACTTGATCTGCCAGACGCACAAAAGAGTAAACAAAATGACTAGCTACAGACTACTACTATTTTCTTCTACATTAAGTTATCTATTTTTATTACAATATAAACTGTAATTGATATATTAAATTGAGTTATCTCCCATTATTACACTGTAATCAATAATTGATATCAAAAATTGAGTAATTTCCCCATAATACAATATAAATTGTATTGATATATAAATTTGAATTATCTCCCATTTTTACAATATAAACTGTAACTGATATGTAAAATTGAGTTATCTCCAATTATTACAATATAAACTTTAATTGAATCCAGAAATCTCGTTGAAAGCTTTCCAACATGTCGAATGAAAGCCTGACCAATTCTCAATGTCTCCTAAAAAATTCATTATATGATGACCATGAAAATTTTGAGCTACTAAAATTGAAAGTAGACTACTACCGGTTATACTCATCCGCTAGAGTTTGGCACTTCACAAAACGACTATTTTTAGAATTAGCCTTCCGCCTTTAAGTCTCTCATCATCTCACCAAATCTGAAAGATAATGCAATTTCAGACATCAAATTCCAAATCTAGACCAAATTTTACCCAAAAATAGGCAGGCAAAAACCCCAAAAGGGAGAGAGAAAGAAGATTTCTAAAAATAGCCTGGACTACATTCCTATACAATCATTTGCATAAAATGTTTTAGTGGAGTGAGTCCTATATATTAGATTAAGTTATCTCCCTCTATTACAATATAAACTGTAATTGATATATAAAATTGAGTTATCTCCCTTTATTACAATATAAACTGTAATTGATATATAAATTAAGTTATCTACCTTTATTACAATATAAACTGTAATTGATATTTACAAATTACAAAAATTGAGTTACCTCCTTTATTACAATATAAATTGTAATTGATTTCAAAAATTGAGTAATTTCCCTTTATTACAATATAAACTGTAATTGATATAAAAATTTGAGTTATCGCCCATTATTACAATATAAACTGTAATTGATATATAAAATTGAGTTATCCCCATTATTACAATATAATGTATAATTGATATCAAAAATTTAGTTATTTCCCTTTATTACAATTTAAACGGTAATTGATATCAAATTAAGTTATCTTCAATTATTACAATATAAACTGTAATTTTTTCATAAAATTGATGTATCTCCCTTTATTACAATATAATGTGTAATTGATATTAAATTAAGTTATCTCCCGTTATTACAATATAAACTGTAATTGATATATAGAATTGAGTTATCTACCTTTTTTACAATGTAAACTGTAATAGATATATAAAATTGAATTATCTCTCATTATTACACTATAATCTATAATTGATATCAAAAATTGAGTTATTTCCCTTTATTACAATTTAAACTGTAATTGATATACAGAATTGAATTACCTCCCTTTATTACAACATAAACTGTAATTGATATATAAAATTGAGTTATCTCCCATTAATACAATATAATGAATAATTGATATCAAAAATCAAGTTATTTCCCTTTATTACAATTTAAACTGTAATTGATATACAGAATTAAATTACCTCCCTTTATTACAACATAAAATGTAAATTGAGTTATCTCCAATTATTATAATATAAACTGTAATTGATATAAAAATTGAGTTATCTCCGATTATTATAATATAAACTGTAATTTTTTGATAAAATTGAGTTATCTCCCTTTATTACAATATAAATTGTAATTGATATTAAATAGATTGATCTCCCTCTATTACAATATAAATTGTAATTGATATATAAAATTGAGTTATCTCCCTTTATTACCATATAAACTGTAATTGATATTTAAATTAAGTTATCTACCTTTATTGCAATATAAACTGTAATTGATATTTACAAATTACAAAAATTGAGTTACTTCCCTTTATTACTATATAAACTGTAATTGATATTAAATTGAGTTATCTCCCATTATTATACTATAAACTTTAATTGATATTTAGAGTTATCTCCCATTATTACATTATAAACTGTAATCAATATTAAATTGAGTTATCTCCCTTTGTTACAATATAAACTGTAATTGAAATATAAAATTGAGTTATCTCCCTTTATTATATTATAAACTGTAATTGATGTATTAAATTGAGTTATCTCCCTTTATTATAATATTATTTTTAAATTGATATATAGTTATCTCCCATTATTACAATATAAACTGTAATTGATATATAAAATTGAGTTATCTCCCTTTATTATAATAAAAACTGTAATTGATATATTAAATTGAGTTATCTCCCATTATTATGATATTATTGATATTTAAATTGAGCTAATCCCTTTATTACAATATAAACTGTAATTGATATCAAAAATTGAGTAATTTCCCTTTATTACAATATAAACTGTAATTGATATATAAATTTGAGTTGTCTCCCATTATTATAGTATAAACTGTAGTTGAAATATAAAATTGAGTTATCTCCCATCATTACAATATAAACTGTAATTGATTTGTAAAATTGAGTTATCTCCCATTATTAAAATATAAACTGTAATTGATATATAAAATTCAGTTATCTCACATTATTACAATATAAACAGTAATTGATATATAAAATTGAATTAACTCCCTTTATTACAACATAAACTGTAATTGATATATAAAATTGAATTATCTCCCATTATTACAATATAAACTCTAATTGATATATAAAATTAAGTTATCTCCCATTATTACAATATGAACTGTAATTGATATATAAAAATGAGTTATCTCCCATTATTACAATATACTGTAATTGATTGACAAAATTGAGTTATCAACCTTTATTACAATTTAAACTGTGATTGATTCATAAAATTGAGTTATCTCCCTTTATTACATTATAAACATTAATTGATATAAAATTAAGTTATCTCCCATTATTACAATATAAACTGTAATTGTTACATAAAATTAAGTTATCTACATTTAATGCAATAAAAACTGTAATTGATAAATAAAATTGAGTTATCTCCCATTATTACAATATAAACTGAAATGGATATCAAAATTGAGTTATTTCCTGTATTACAATTAAACTGTAATTGATATACAGAATTGAATTACCTCCCTTTATTACAACATAAACTGTAATTGATAAATAAAATTGAGTTATCTCCCATTATTACAATATAAACTGTAATTGATTCATTGAATTGAGTTATCTCCCTTTATTACAATATAAACTGAAATTGATATCAAAATTGAGTTATTTCCTGTATTACAATTAAACTGTAATTGATATACAGAATTGAATTACCTCCCTTTATTACAACATAAACTGTAATTGAATATAAGACTGAGTTATCTCCCATTATTACAATATAAACTGTAATTGATTGATGAAATTGAGTTATCAACCTTTATTACAATATCAACTGTCATTGATTCATAAAATTGAGTTATCTCCCTTTATTACATCATAAACTGTAATTGATATATAGAGTTATCTCCCATTAATACAATATAAAATGTAATTGATATTAAATTGATTTATCTCCCTTTTATTACAATATCAACTGTAATTTATATTAATTTGAGTTATCTCCCATTATTATACTAAAAATTTTTTATGATATATAGAGTTATCTTCCATTATTACATGTTAAACTGTAAATAATATTAAATTGAGTTATCTCCTTTTGTTACAATATAAACTGTAGTTGATATCTAAAATTGAGTTATCTCCCATTATTACAATATAAACTGACATTGATGTATAAAATTATTGTAATTGACATATAAAATTGAGTTATCTCCCTTTATTACAATATAAACTGTAATTGACATAAAATTGAGTTATCTCCCCTTATATCAATATAAACTATAATTAATATTAAATTGTGTTATCTCCCTTTTATTACAATATAAACATTAATTGATATATAGAGTTATGTTCCATTATTACAATATAAACTGTAATTGATATATAAAATTGCGTTATCTTTCTTTTTTACAATCTAAACTGTAATTCATATGTAGAGTTATCTCCCATTTTAACAATATAAGCTGTAATTGATATTAAATTGAGTTATCTCCCTTTATTACAATACAAACTGTAATTGATATATAAATTTATCTTTTTACAATATAAACTGTAATTGATATTAATTTGGGTTATCTCCCTTTATTAAAATATAAATTGTAATTGATATTAATTTGAGTTATCTCCCTTTTATTACAATATAAACTTTAATTGATATATAGAGTTATCTTCCATTATTACAACATAAACTGTTAATGATATTAAATTGAGTTATCTCCCTTAATTACAATATACACTGTTAATGATATTAAATTGAGTTATTTCCTATTATTACAATATAAACTGTAATTGATTTTAAATTGAGTTATCTCCAATTATTACACTATAAAGTTTAATTGATATATAGAGTTTCCTCACATTATCACAATATAAACTGTAATTGATATTAAATTGAATTATCTCCCATTTATTACAATATAAACTGTAATTGATATTAAATTGAGCTATATCCCATTATTACAATATAAACTGTTACTGATATTAATAAGAGTTATCTCCCTTTGTTACAATGTAAACTGTAATTGGTATAAAATTGAGTTATCTCCCATAATTGCAATATAAACTTTAATTGGTGTATAGAGTTATCTCACATTATTACAATACAAACTGTAATTGATATTAAATTGAGTTATCTCCCATTATTACAGTATAAACTGTACTTGAT
>NW_008708812.1:12428-15621 GCF_000327385.1 Lottia gigantea | reverse complement strand
TACAAGGAAATCACGACTGGCAAAAGAGGTAGGAAAGCGGCTGCAGTAAACATCAACTTACAAGCTGGATTGCTAGACATGCCTTTAGGCAATTCAATGACTAGGCTTCTACTGGCAGATTTAGACATTCCCCCACCAGCTGAAAGTGGTATGTCCAAGTTATCCAGTTATGTGAGTTCAAAGACAACTGACTTGAACAATGAAAGCATGAGAACTAAGGTGGAAGAGGTGAAAAAATGTCAATAGACGAAGAGGTGCCTCCAACCCTAACGTGATAAATGTGGCTTTGGATGGCCGGTACAATTGTCTGACCATAGGACACAGAAAGAAACCCGGACAAGGAGCATCTCAATCAATCGGCATTGCTTGTGAGACAAACACAGATAAGAAATATATCATAAGTGCTGTGTTGCAAAATAAACTTTGTTGGACTGGAGCGTGGCTAAGAAACACAGGCATTACTGTCAACTGTCCAGGACACGAGGGATGCACAGCAAATCTGACAAGACATGCACCTTTAACTGAGAGAGAAATGGGGAGAATAATTGGTGAAGATTTATCTATTCAAGGGATGCTCATCATGTTTGCCACAACAGACGGAGATTCAACGTCAGCTACCGGAATTGAAGAGGCAATGAGAACTTTACATCCTATGTGGAAAGTTGAAAGACTAGCTGACCCAGCCCATCTTAGTGCATCTCAGTTTCGCCAATGTTTTAAGGCTAATTTTCTCGACGGAATGTTCAGAGGCAAAACAAAAGTTGAAAAAACAAATCAAAAGAAAACTTTGAGCCAGGACATAAAATCTAGGTGTAGCCTTGTGATCAAAGAGATGTACTCTACTTACTGCGGAGATGTGGACAAACTGAAAAAACAGCTACCGAAAATACTACAAGCAACTGTTATGTGCTACGATGGAGACTGTTCCAAGTGCCGTTCCAACTCTGTGGTCTGTAGTGGCGGTCACAGCAACAACTGGTGGAATCGATCCATGTTTCTGGCTTCAAACAACTTAACGAGCCTGGAAATGAATGACAATGATAAGTTTCTGTTAAATGAACTTTTAAAAATAAGATTAAGTGAGGAAGCCATTGACAAAACCCGTTATAAGACTGAGTCAATAAATCGATCCATAAACATTTCGCTTCCAAAGAGTGTCAATTATGGAAGAAATGCTATGGGGCGGCTATCATCAACTATTCTTCGATCAAATATTGGGATAAAGGAGGCAACACAGACAAAAGCAGAGTTTTTAGGGGCAAAATTGTCCCCTAAGTGTTTACAAGCACTAAGCAGTATTCAGAAAAAATCAGTGTTCCATAGAGATTATGAAACAAGACCAGAAGTTAAGAGAAGAAAGCTTCTCGCTCGAGGAAGAAATATCCATGAATTTGCAAAATATAAAAAATTCAATACAGTGGGTACAGAAAAGGACAATTAGACAAAATTTTACCTAGTACTTTGCAGCAGTTGGATGATGATCATTCTTATTCACATTCGAAATGATATTTAAATGTATAATTTGCCTTGAAATAAAAAAGAAAAGAAAATTCAGTCTTTTTCATAATAACGTGTTCTCTTTTATACTACAACTCTACAATCTGGCAACAGAACTGTCAAAGCCAGCACTAAACTAACCCTAACCCTACCTCCCCCCCCCCTCACTCGTTTTGGCATTACAAAATATTCATAAACATGAAAGCCAATCTATGCACATTCATGGTCTTTCTTCTATGACTGATGGGACATTGAATAGATATTACCCCATACTTCCCATTTGATGACAAAAATTAAGCCCCCTGCCATATCCTGCAAGAGGAATTTATAGCCAAAAAAGATGAATTTTGCAGCCTGGCACTAATGCATGTGTTAAAGGCATCCATTTTGTGTGAAAACATGTGAAGAAAAACAAATAATTACAATTTTGATACATTGCTGCAAAGTTGACAGGTCGAAATTTGGCTGAAATGGCGTTTTTCAATAAAAGTGGCCAAAATTCAAATTTTGGACAAAAAAATATGCAAATGTAGCCATAAAAAGTAATTTAGTCTTTATTCTACCTATTCTGAAAATTTCATACAAAATCATTCACAACTTTTTGAAAAATATCAATTTTAAAAAATAAATGACCTTACCAGACAGGACTCACTCCACTAATTCATTTGCCATCTCTTCCCATGTTAAAACACGAAATTCAACCTTCTATAACTTTTTCCAGAAATCTCGTTGAAAGCTTTCCAACATGTCGAATGAAAGCCTGACCAATTCTCAATGTCTCCTAAAAAATTCATTATATGATGACCATGAAAATTTTGAGCTACTAAAATTGAAAGTAGACTACTACCGGTTATACTCATCCCTAGAGTTTGGCACTTCACAAAACGACTATTTTTAGAATTAGCCTTCCGCCTTTAAGTCTCTCATCATCTCACCAAATCTGAAAGATAATGCAATTTCAGACATCAAATTCCAAATCTAGACCAAATTTTACCCAAAAATAGGCAGGCAAAAACCCCAAAAGGGAGAGAGAAAGAAGATTTCTAAAAATAGCCTGGACTACATTCCTATACAATCATTTGCATAAAATGTTTTAGTGGAGTGAGTCCATAAACTGTAATTGATATTTACAAAAATTGAGTTGCCTCCCTTTATTACAATATATAAACTGTAATTGATATAAAAAATTGAGTAATTTCCCATTATTACAATATAAACTGTAATTGATATATGAAATTGTTACAATATAAACTGTAATTGATATAAAATTGAGTTATCTCCCATTATTACAATATAAACTGTAATTGATATTTACAAAAATTGAGTTGCCTCCCTTTATTACAATATATCAACTGTAATTGATATAAAAAATTGAGTAATTTCCCATTATTACAATATAAACTGTAATTGATATATGAAATTGTTACAATATAAACTGTAATTGATATAAAATTGAATTATCTCCCATTATTACAATATAAACTGTAATTGATATATAAAATTGAGTTATCTCCCATTATTACATTATTACAATATAAACTGTAATTGTTTGATAAAATTGAGTTATATCACTTTATGACAATATAAACTGTAATTGATGGACTCACTCCACTAATTCATATGCCATCTCTTCCCATGTTAAAACACGAAATTCAACCTTCTATAACTTTTTCCAGAAATCTCGTTGAAAGCTTTC
>NW_008708811.1:3252-4252 GCF_000327385.1 Lottia gigantea | reverse complement strand
CTTTTTGACTGCTGCATTTTTTCTGATTCCTGCAGAGATTGTAATTTACACCAGTCAAAGGGAGTTAACCCCAAATTATCACACTGTTGCAGCAGACGAACAAACTGAATTTTGGGATGGTTTTCGACTTTGAAAGACTCTCGATCCATTTTCAAGAAAAGTATGATGTTTTCAGAACGGAACAGTCTATAAATTCAGACGAAGTCCAGTTGTGAAAAGGTTACTCGACATAATAAAGATAGAAATTGAAAGGACGTCTCTATTCTTCTCTCATTTCCTCTACATGTAAACAAAAGGGTCGATATAAATTCTGGACTGTATTTATTACCGAAACGAAATATAATTTTAAGGTAGCCTAGCGTGAAATCATTTAACCGAAAATAGATTATTATTGACAGCTGTGACCGAAAACGTAATTTAGAAGATTAATTAAATTATCGTACCCTTTCTCATGATTATTATATTTAGAAAACTACAGTTTCGAATATAAGACGCGAAGGAAGAGACAGGGTGACTCATTTTTACAAACTCACAAGCACATTCAACGACATTCCAAGTCCAGTGTTATTTTGTATTTCAAAGAAAATGACTCCAAAGACATCCAGAAACGAAGAAAGAGACCGAGAGATAGTTAGTAAAGTGACAATGGGAACAGTTGGTGTTGGGTGTTATAGAAGATACTCATCTATAGAAGCACTGGCCAAGATCACAAATCACAAGAAGAGATCATACTTCTTTTACATCTATAAGATTAAATTGAATCATAAAATGTACTTCGCTGCGTACAAAGAGAAATTACAACAATGTAATTAGTCTTTACTTTAATTAGTGCTCAGGTGAATGAAACAAGTAAACCCTTGTTAACTCATCTAATATAGCCTATATATTATATGGCTTAAAACTTCAGTTTAAATAGGTCAAAAATGTCGTCTGCTGCAATTTAGATGCTTGAAACAGTTTATACCGGTACTGATCTTTATCAACTAGTGCCTAAAAAGAT
>NW_008708811.1:0-2385 GCF_000327385.1 Lottia gigantea | reverse complement strand
ATCAAAGTGCCGAAATTTTGCGCACTATTCAAACAATTTATGTCCATTAAAATGTGGACATAAATTATCATCATCCCTATCCGACAGCCTGACTGGCCGGGCGACGGCTATAAACACCCACATTAATGTGTGGGCGTATTAAAACTGCAGTCACTATTTAATTCATAAGCTAAATGTGGCCGGACCAACAGGCTGTCGGATAGGGGTCCGCTGGATGACTGGAAAATTCAGTAACATGCAAGAAGGTGCCTTTCTTTCTATATTTCTGAGAGCTATAAAGATACGGTGTCACCAGCTCAACTGAAACGTTCTCATGCCGCTATACTCTGCAATCGAATTCGCACCTACGGTCCGACCACTTTTGAATAAATCCTGCGTAGGCCTACGTCACTGCCCCCCGCATTGAAAAAGCGATCTGCGCTCCTGAGGCATACCCATCCTAACGACTATAGATGCCTTTGCCATTACTGACCAAGGGAAAGTTGACACATCTCGAGCTATGACAAGAACCCAGCAGGCTACCAACAGCCGAATTTCAGTCGAGTTCTCTAATTTGACAGTAACAAGAGAGTAGTCACAAATAATTCAAAAGCTATGCGAGGCTATATAATGTTAGAAGATTTTTTATTGTCCTTTTATCAAACAACCCCTATGTCTTTCCAGTGCTATTTATGTATTTATTCTTATTACCTAATATCTGCAATAAATATTATTATTTATCACCTTCGTATCCCGAATACTATTTTATGACGAATGGGGGCGTGGTTTGGACACGATGATAAACTGTGTGCTTCATTTCTTGCCCTGCTCAGACGTGAAAATACTGAATGAATGATGAACTCTTTATTTACATGGTTCAGTATTATAAGGTCCATTACATCAACGTGACATGGTCCTGTCTTATATTCAGCCAACGGGGACAAAAAAGATACAATGTATACCATACATACCTATATCTTACATATTGTATTTCACATTTGGAAATTAGACGAAACTTTGAAAAGGAAGCCAACAAATCTGAGAAAATGTACACTTGCTGACCACTGTACGTAAGATTTTGTTTGTTTTTCGATAATAACATCTAAAACCAAGTTTGTTTTTCTTATAGAGAAAGTCCCTTCCTCCAGCATGTTTGGCGGTTTTCATGGCACTAAAACACCTTCTACTTCTGGTTTTACAGACATACCATCAACTACTCAATTTGGTGTTTTTGGTGTCCCATCATTTACTGAGGCTACTAATAAACCAGCAGATATTCATTCTCCATTACAAAATCCATCTGTTGAAAAGGACTGTTGTGGTATCTGCTTAGCAGCTTATAAATCACCCCGAATATTGCCATGTAAGCATATATTCTGTCGATTGTGTTTAACAAAACTAGCTGACAAAAAAACAGACGGTGACCGACGAGCCTGTGCAGTCGTTGATGTAATCCAACAACCAATAATAGATCCATTCTCATGCCCTTTGTGTAGGAAGGAGATCAAGCTGTCGATCCATGGAATTGATAATCTACCGATGTACTTTGAAGATGACGAAGATAGTGATGATGTTAAAAATGCTGGTGATGAAGATTTTGATAAAGATACCAAAGCTAATGACGACAATGAAGCTAATGATGAAGCTAATGACGACGATGAAGATCAACGAGTTTTATGTGTTGTCTGTGAAAACAGCGTCCCAGCTGAATATGAATGTTTTCAGTGTCAAAAAGTGTTTTGTGTCTCTTGCAAAATAATTCATAATAACTTGCTGAAACATAAGGTACAGGATCTCAAACTAGATCTTTCTCAAGGTAAATGTTTAAAACACCCAGAAGTTAAAGTTGGATACTTCTGCCTGGATTGTTGCAGTACGCTCTGTACAGTAGGTGTAAAATCAGAGCATAGCCTACACCAAACCCAAACTATAAAATCTTACTTGATAGAAATTGATGGAGAACTGAAGGAATATTCTTCCAATATTGAAAAAAAGCTGGAAACCATTGAAATGTCAAAGGTACTGTTCACCTCGAACACGGATTCTAAAGTTATGGAGAATATCGAACATATGAAAAGTCTTGGCGAAGATTTCAAGATAGACTTAGAAAAGGCTTGTCGATCTGAAAATAAAAAACAACATAAAGACAAGACATTGCTAAATAGAATAAATTTGATAGGAAAGAGAGTCAAGAAGAGCATCATTCAGAGAAAATTTAACCAAAATCTGATGTCAGAAATAAAAGAATTGGAGGAAAAAATTACAACTCATGAAAATTTTTATCTTCCAAATAATGTTGATGATATAATTGATAACCAGATAGGAACGATGGATGTCCAAATGGGAAGATTGTTTGTATTTCAATTAAAAGACAACAGAAATGCTAAATATAATTTTTTTCTTGCT
>NW_008708810.1:3136-4304 GCF_000327385.1 Lottia gigantea | reverse complement strand
GACTAAAGAAACAGGACTCTTTATTGCTTATTGGCAGAGAGTATAGATAGACTATATCTATACTCTCTGATTAAAGTTCGACGCATTAAGCCTGAATTTTGAAGGAAGATTGAATTGTCTCCCATTCTTTCTATGGTCGAAATCACCGTTTAACCCTTTCCAAGGAGGAAAAATTTTGAAAAGAGACTAATAGAGCCTACCGTTTGGACAATTTCTTTGATTCTTTTAAATAAAAACCACCACAATGTCTTTTCAAAAACAAAAACATACTTAACAGCAAAATGAAATTATTTTTTTTATTTTCTGCGAGTCTCATTCTATAATTGAACAGCTGATAGACATGTTTTCCAACTGACCAACACTTCCTTACTAGACAAATAAGTCGAGCTGTAAATTCAGCAGGCGCGCAGTCTTCCGAATGGAACTTGCAGAAAATAAAAAATAATTCTATTTTGCTGATAAATATTTTTTTGTTATCTAAATAAATGTTAAATTGTTTATAGATGAATTCTTTAATGTGGCCTGGTTTGATTATTGAGGGATGTTGTCTTTCAGAATACAAGTTTGGAGCTTGGTGAATATTTCATAGCGTGGAGAAACAACAGCACGGGATGAGAAGGGTTGACTGCCGTTGGTTTTGACATCACATCTCTGCAGTGGGTTGGACTGTAGGGTAGTACTAACAGAGTGGTGAGAACTTCCTCACATTTAGTCTCGTTAAAACCTCCCAATGCGCTGGCATCTCATACTGAAGCAATGGAGAAACACCTCAAGGTACCCCCTCAAGAGTCAACACCAAAAATAATAAAGAATAGCCTTTAATTTGCTTATTTTCACAATTTAATGAATGTAAACAACGAATTTCAAGACGGTGTCCGCCATGTTTGTTGGCAATCGTAAGTAGACACTAGTCTTGATTGTCACACTATCAAAGCTTAGTACACGATCAAGTCTCGATTGTCATACAACGTAAATTTTAAGAGGTCAAACCGCCCCAATGTCATTTCGTCCCTGGTAAATAAATTTGTCTTGAAACGACTCTAAGACGGCATTTAGACGGTTTGTACCATACGAAGAGGTAGTTTGAACAAGCGACCATGTTTGCAATCGCAAATGATGAAAGGATTCGCAAGTTTTATTAATTTGTTCATGAGACCCCGTGGCGAAG
>NW_008708810.1:2197-3086 GCF_000327385.1 Lottia gigantea | reverse complement strand
ATTACACACATCCCTAAACCACTGTTTCATTTTGTTGGGGAATGAGGCACTTTTTTAAAGGAAGACGTAGGCTTAATTATTTGTTTTTTTTTTAATTCATTCTGTTGGCATTTTTTGTTTTTTTCAAATTTTTTTTCTAAATATAAGGAGCATAATTCTTAGGCCTCTTTTCTTTTTTTTTTATGTCTTGATCAATATTTCTGTGGTGTGTAGAAAATGAGAGAAGACACTGCTATCGTGGTTTTCACTGTCTGGTTTGTGTTTGTATAAATTTTCGGTTTAGCTATGATTTGCGGAATTCAGAAATGAAATGAATGGAGACTTTACGTCTCACATTTCTGCAGCTGCCTTCAATTTTGTTTGAGATGGAATTGTCGCGGGGATCTTTAACGTGCACAGCCTGCAGCACACTGGGCAAAGGTTTTATTGTTCCATTCGCAAGACTGCGCGTCTGTTGAATTTACAGCTTGACTAATTTGTCTGGTAAGGAAATCTAGAGTGTTGGTCAGTTAGAAAACAGGAAAACAGGTCTATCAGCTGTTCAATTATAGAATGAGATCTTGCCAAATCTGCTCGCCTTTGAAATCTGGGAATCTGCTGTGTTAGGACATACTCACCACGTTGTATCCATTGGGGTGCTTGTCGTGTTCTCGATGGTCGCGGTTGATCTTCATCTTCAGGTCTGTTTTGTTCATCGTCGATAGTATCTGGTACTGGTTCTGGTGATGTATGTTGTACAACCTCAGCTGGGGCTAGCTAAAGGTAAGAAATTTACCTGATCCACAATTATTACTGATTCGTCTTCGTCAGTTGAATCACTTGTATCGTCACCATCAATCATGTCACTTACCACTTTGTTGGTTACCGGTACTCTACTCTTACCTGATTG
>NW_008708810.1:0-1811 GCF_000327385.1 Lottia gigantea | reverse complement strand
TTCCTTAATGAGCTTTCCTTCGAACTGAGCACCTTGATCACTATGGATCCTTTTCGGGATACCATAGTGAACAATGAAGGAATCAAAAAGACACTTAGCAGTCACACTAGCAGAAGAATTCCGGACAGGGAACGCCTGTGCAAAGCGAGTGAAGTGGTCAGTTATAACAAGGATATTGCTATAACCACCCTTACACTCCTCTACACAAACATAGTCCATACATACTAGTTCCATTGGTTGATTTGAGGTTATACTGACCAGTGGACATGTCGATGGTAAAGTTTTCCTGTGAATGCATCTGGCACACTTCTTGATGTAGTCATCGATGTCGCTAACCATTCTGGGCCAAAAGAATCTTTCTTTTGCCAAACTCACAGTCCGTTCCCTTCCTGGGTGACCAACAGCGTCGTGAATTCCATTTAGAGCTTGCTTCCTGTAGCTAGATGGCAAAACTAAACGAAATTCTTCTCCATCACCAGTTATCGTGCGCCTGAATAAGGTTCCCGATCTAAGGACGAAGTGTCCATATTCCCGATTCAAAGCTGCTTCCTCTTGTGATGTAGCTCGTGGATGTGGTTTCCTGTTTTTGTCTAGATTAATAATAACATGTTTCAATAAAGGAAGGAAGGAAGGAATAGAACAGTGGCAGATATCTGTAGAAAGACCCATCTGGCCATGCTCTGCACATCTCACACTCACACTCACAAAAGAGGTTACTATAGAGAGATCCAAACTGAAAGGAAAATACACTAAAGACTAAACAAACCAGCTTGCATTAAGGAAACCATCTTTATTTTTTTGAGCAATTTAAGTTTACTATAGATAAAAAATTAAATTCGTTTCTATTTTTTTCCCCCAGTCCAATTCTACAATTGAACAGCTGGTAGACCTGTTTTCCAAACAACCCTACACTCGTAGATTACCTTACAAGACAAATTAATCGAGCTCTAAATTCAACAGGCGCAGTCTTTTGAATGGAACACGAAAACCTTTGCCCAGTGTGCTACAGGCTGTGTACGAAACGTTAAAAGGTCCCTGGACAATTCAACCTAAGACAAAATTTTTAGGCTAATGCCTAAAAAATAGTCGTGGCAAAATTTCCCTTATTGCACACGGCATGGTAGGCTATACACAGCCCGTCTTCATTAGCAGCTGCAGAAATGTGGGACGTAAACTCTCCATTCATTTCATTTCCGAAATTCCGCAAATCACAAGTAAGGATTTATCTAAACACAAACCCGGCATCTAGAAACCAGCGTAGTAGGGCCTTCTCACATTTTCCAACACCAAAGAAAAGTTGATAAAGGCTTGGAATGTTGTTTGCTTGTTTGCTTGTTTTTTTTTTGTTTTTTTATTTTGTTGATTTAAAAAAAGAAAAAGGAAAAAGAATGAATTGAAAATATAATACAAAAAAAAAACCAAATAAATAGGCCTACTTCTTTCTTAAAACAGGCGCCTCATTCCCCACAAAATGAGACGGTATTTGAGGGATGTGTGCAATCTTATATGCCAGTCAGGCTTGACTTTGTTGTTGTTTGTTGCTCATGATATCAAACATATTTTTAAACAAATCAAGACTCCACACTTTGACAGAGACTCTGGTAAATTTTATGCTTCTTAAGTTTAACCATGGACAGCCCCTTAATCTAGTTTCATGCAAAAAAGATCCAAATTCGTGGTAGTTTCATTAGTTTTCTCTTTATTTAGCAAAACAGAGTAAAATGGGTTGATTTGTCAGTTATTTGTAGTCTGAATTCGGCTTAGTACGGACTGAGTTGTCTTTTCCTGTTACTAGCTCTCAGATTTAAGAA
>NW_008708809.1:8050-10328 GCF_000327385.1 Lottia gigantea | reverse complement strand
TCATAATAAACGTCCCTGAACTATTATTACGTACATGGACGTCTTTTTCCGGTCAGAATATTCACATATTAGTTCCTGTAACTCGGCTACTAATAACAAAAAGGCTAATATTGTCCAGAAAGCGAATCAAATATTATTATACTTACAGTAAAGTGAAGAAAAAAATATCAAAATATCACCTCCTATTAAATTTATTTTCAACATCTTTGATAAAATAAAGAGATTATTGATACAGAATGTCCTATAAAAAATCATTGAGAAAGGAAACGAGTTTCGCGTAACACAGATTTCCTTATTCACTATGTTCTTTTAAAACCAAGGTCCTAAGCAGAATTTGAACACGTTTAGATATGACACTTTTTAGCTCCAAATTATTGCATAGATAAAGGTAAGGTCCCAATAGAAAGGAAAAGAGTCTATAAACCAATCGGAGTTAATGATTATTTCTTACTACACAAATGATGCAGTTAAAAGTCAGATCGATCTCATTTCAATATAACATTATAATTTCGTTCCTGTTTTTTAACTCTAATGATTTTCGTATCCTTTGTAATCTAACAAGTCTTTTACAGCAGTCTCGTTCTGAAAGTTTTTTTTAGCCAATCAAATTTGTCATGTATGGCCCTTTTTAGATAACAGTGCCGACCAATGCTTCAGCCCCACTGGGATTTGCGAAGGTTCGCGGACCATTGGCGACGGAAAGTGTACAATCTCAATGCTTCGCAATGATATACGCAGAATATTCGCCATGCTTACACTGAAATTTATGGAGATGCATTCGCGACATTTTGTCACACTTTGCGAAGCTATTCAGCAAGTCAGCAAATATTTACCCGTATCTCGGCGGACCGTTTGCGACAGTTTTCATCTCCTAACCCTTTGCCGTTATATCGGCGACGTAACGGCGAATTATTGTCATGCCATCTGTTACACGTCACCGAGCCTCGGCGACATGATGGAGATCATATTTTTGGCGCTGACATAATTGGACTGTCGATTGGGATATTTTGCATTGCGAAACGTAAATTAATTGGTCACATGGATAAAGCCAGCAATCAAGCATGTCACCGCGTCAGCAGAAGGGCAAGAGAAACAGCAATAAATCCAGTAAACCCCCTCCCCCCAAAGGGCCAAGGTGGAAAAGTAGAATGATGTCCACATTCATTGCATTTCCTCTGACTGATAACTAATTCCACATATTTACATTCCAATGCTCTTATGTACAAAGTCAAGCAACACATATACTATTAGGTAGGCCTACCAAAATAAAGGCTTTCAATTTCGATATGAAAAGGGCTAAAGTAATTTAATACCTCAATTGTAATGAGGCCACTACCTTAAGAATAAAATATATTGTCATGAACCTGTATCAACTAAACTAAAACCTCATATTTAGAGAATCCAAACTGACCTCTGACAAAGCCAAATTGGACCCACATTCAGTTTTGTCAATTCAATTAAATCGGATCATACATTTCCTCCATATCGTTCACTTGTAGACGGACAGATAAGTATGACGATCACATACTTAGCAACTGTCCTATAATTTCCAAAATGTTGGTGGTCCAAAGCCGGACAAGCCTATTTTCTGAGTCGCCATGACCCCCCTCCTTTACGACCTCCTCATACACACGCCACTGGCCGCTGACTCCCATCAGACTAGCCAAAACAGATCCCATTCGGAAATCCTCGGAAATTCCGTAGAGCTGAATTTGCCTCTGTAACGAATGGTGAATTCCTTTTTGTATTCTTGGGTGAGACTCTTTCCTTCTTGTCTTTAGCAGTGATTTGCCAAGTGATAGTAATATTGCGATCTGAATATAGTCCTTAAATTTAAAGCCTTTGGGAGATTATACTCCTCCTTATTAGCCCACATGGTGTAGAAAATTAGGACGTAAAACTCCATTCAATTCATTTCATTTCATTTTGGAGATAATTCTGACACTTACATTATTTAATACAATATTGTGACTATACTAATGATACATTTTATTATCAGTTTGAATCCATATCTTACGGATGTTTTGTTTTCATTGACTTTGTTTATAAACACCTGTAGTCCCGAACGACTAGCCTGATATTTAAATTATCAGGATAACGTGATCATGTATTGATATACTTCTGGTAAATAATGGCCGGCATTCATTATCGTGATTGTGCTGCAGAGCGCTAGCGTAACTTTCACGATAGGCTGTTTAAGCCAGTTCATCTGCGGGCAGCGAATCATTGTCTAAAGTTGAAGTCATCAGACTTAATTTTCAGTTTTGTCAACCCTCAT
>NW_008708809.1:0-1976 GCF_000327385.1 Lottia gigantea | reverse complement strand
AAGTAAATGTTGTTGACAGGAATGAGGTTCAAGATGAGGTTTAGAGGGTGGTGGGGTAGGGATCTGAGTTCCCCAGATGGTTAACATACCTGGGGTTTCAGCTTGTACTTCCAGCTCCGTAGCCTTTTCCTGTTCCTCGTCTGGGCAATTATCGGCAGTGTGTCCATATTGAGAACATTTTTGCGCTGTGGTTTTGGCTGACCCTTATATTTAAACGTTAAAGTTAAACGTTTCCAATGATGAATCAATTTGCTAGGGATTGGCTTTGTTATGTTTTTGACAAATACTAGTAGTGTTCCAAGGGAATTACCCGAAATATGTATTTCGGATGCTAATTACTGTGCAATACTTTGCAAATTTTTTGTGATCTCTACAGAGTCAAGCTGATATGGGGCGCCGAACACAGTTATAGTAATGTTGTTTACCGGTCCATCCCAGATTTCCTCCTACATTCTGAGATTATCAATTTCAGGCCCTTTATCATGAAGTTATCGATTAATTTTAGTAGAAACCTATTCATATTGATTTCATTATTAAAAGTCATATAGAAACATTTAGGTTCTAGATTCATGAGACAATTATTGGTATTAATAAAACTTATGTTCTGAATAGTGTAAAGGATGTCTATCGATTTTATTCGTTCGTGCGTGTCTTTTGATAGACATAGAGCGATGGTGTTGGTTCGCTTGAAGGCGTTTTGCCTGATCATTCCATTGTCTGTAAAGGTGACTTTTCTGGTGTATATCAACATCTTGCCTGTAAAGATTTTAATTAGGCACAAAATGTTAGATATAATTCACCAAATTCAGTAAATACGGAGATTTTCTCCAAAGTTCAGAGTCCAGGATCCATCCTATGAATTCATTCTTTACCAGAAAATTGTCAATTTCATGTCATTGGTTAAACTTACAGTCAGAATGCATTTGGATATATCTCCTTTAAATGTTCTCTTAACTTGCTGGTGTCTTGACACTCAAGAATACACCCCTCTAGGTGTTACCTCCCTTGTCACCATCTTTATGCCGAAGTACCTCCAGGTTTAAGAAGTGCTCCATGTTTGTCCAGTAGATGCAAAACATGTCCCTTTATATCAGAAACTCATTATTTTGTAAGCAATTCTACGAATAAAAGGTACCCGATCCAGGAACATCTAACAAGTGAACATTCGAATGTAATATATTTAATTTCATGCAAGAAATGCCCCAAACAATATGTAGGAGAAACTAAGAATAATTTACGAACTCGCTTTAATGCTCATAGGTCAGACATCAAATTAAAGAAAGACAAGCCTGTTTCTAATCATTTCAACCTCGACGACCATTCAATAGACGATCTCACCCTAATCCCAATTGAGCGTATAGAAATTGACTTGCCCGAAGATGAAACTACCAAATTCCGTCAATCTAGGGAGGCCCATTGGATTGAGACATTGAATACAGCAAGACCTATAGGACTAAATATTCATCATAATGTAGGCATAGCACCCTTTGTTGTCCCGTTTAATACAACCAGCAATCGAGCAAGCAAGATAGTTCGTGCCCACTATATGAGCCTTCAAGAGAAATTCCCCCATGTCTATAAGCAGAAAATGATAGTTGCATATTCAAAAAATAAGAACTTAAATGATAATATTGTTCATAGTAAACTTAAAACAATCAGTACATAACAGATACTATACTTCTCGCACATCGGGCGAGTTATTTTTTCTAATTTCACTTCAGAATAAGAACAGAAGAAAACCCAATATCAAGACCCTTAATCCTAATTTCTAAATAAAGTGTCTGCTCAACCCTAGGCCTGTACATTTGGGAGAATCAAACCCTCCCTTCCCCGAAATCTAAATAGTTGTTTTGTGTGCAGTGACAGTCGAGCGGATGTTGATAAATGTAGTGGTCTACTGCTATTTTGATTAGCTCGAGATTTTCATGGTCATGATATATTGAATTTTTGTCCAGAAACTAAGTATTGGTAGGGTA
>NW_008708808.1:0-4256 GCF_000327385.1 Lottia gigantea | reverse complement strand
ATAAGAGATAATGAACAAATAAAGAAGATAATGAACAAGTAAAGAAGATAATGAACAAATAAAGAAGATAATGAACAAATAAAGAAGATAATGAACATGTAAAGAAGATAATGAACAAATAAAGAAGATAATGAACAAGTAAAGAAGATGATGAACAAGTAAAGACGATAATGAACATGTAAAGAAGATAATGAACATGTAAAGAAGATAACGAACTTGCAAAGAAGACAATGAACATGTTGAAAACACTCATGAACATCTAAAGATGATAATGAACATTTAAAGAGGATAATGAACATGTAAAAAAACTCAACTGTTGTTTGGTATCCTGGTGTCCGGTATTTTTGTGTTTTTCCTTCAAAAATCAAACTATATATAGTGAGTAACAAAATACGGGTTTATATACACGCTTTTGAAAACGGTTTTCTCTAAATTGAAACACTATACGATATCGATATCATCCGGTAGAATGCTACCAAGGTATTGCTTCACGGATAGTGGTTTACAAAAAACCGGTTTGATAAAACTTTATGCAGTGATCGCCCGTCTCACCACATCTTCCCATTGTCAAGATATTACGTTTAATACCTCGACTACAATAGATAGGCACCTTACTTGTAATATAGAAGTTTGTAAGTGCAAGTATTTGAATGGATTGTGCGCTCCTGGATATATCATTGTTCTCAACATAAAGAATATAAACAAGTTGGATGGGCTCTTATAAGCTGTATTCGGTAGCGTAGAATACTACACACTTGGTTTCAAGAGAAACGGTTTGTGTATCCATCACACTGTTCAGTGTTCACAGCAGAACTTTTTGAATTGGAATTAGAATGTTATTCTCTAAAATGTCAAATTTCGATCTGAGTATTTATGCCATTTTCAGAAATAATGTACTAAATGTTCTTCATAAACAATACTTTTTTATACTAAATTTGATACAGCTAAAGAAGGAATATTTCTTATTAGGTATCTTAATGCAACTTTTCGAAGTCTTAGAAAATAAAAGAAGACCTAAAGACTGGCTGGAAGACATTGGGGGTCTTTAGGGGCTCGACCAATATCTTCCGCTGTCGTTGATCGCTGTTTAACTCATTGCGATGTCGTATACAATTTATACGGGTCTACAGAAACCAGTCTCTTCACATCAAAAAAGATTAGTAAAATACACTATATGAAGATACAGGCTTTAGGACTGATTTTATCATTAATTGAGAATGAACCGTTATTTTGGACATGCCAGTTGTCCCAGATGACAACATTATGACTGCATCTGCGTTACCATCGTAACAAATGACGTCATCATCTGCTTCGTCATTTTCTGGTAGTTGATTGGCCCATTTGAATCCAATATTTTTATTGACCTCTGTGTACATGACATGCTTGAGAAATGGAAGCGTCTTGAAAGAAACTGCAAGAATGATGCCAAAAAACGCGATGATTCCGTTTGGAGAATCGGGCAACAGACTACAAATAACTTCTCCAGGCAAATAGTAAGGATTTATAGGGAGGAAGGGGTAGTGCAATCGACCAAAGTTGAAAGGGGTAAGAGTGATGTATTCCATAAAACGAACACGCCATAGATATGCTTTTAATACATAGGTTATCTATGTAACGGCCGTTAGTGTAAACGAACTGGTTTCCCAGTTCTAATTACCTCCCTTACGCTCTCTTCCTGTTACCTAACCTTGGCAGTTAGCTACGCTGTATTATTGTTTCACTTACAATATATCATGAGAATTCAACCATAGTTCAGAATTGAATACGTCTCTAAGTTTGTCCGTGATCCTAGATCTAGTTGATACTACTTGGCATTATTTTGCAGTTTGACAATTAGTTTCAACTAGATAATGAACATATATAGAAGATAATGAACATATAAAGAGGACAGTGAACATGTAAAGAGGATAATGAACATATAAAGAGGACAATGAACATGTAAAGATGGTAATGAACGTTTAAGGAGGATAATAAACATGTAAAGAGGATAATGAACATGTAAAGAAGATAATGAACATATAAAGAAGATAATGAACATGTAAAAAGATAATGAACATGTAAAAAAGATAATGAACATGTAAAGAAGATAATGAACATGTAAAAAAGATAATGAACATGTAAAGAAGATAATGAACATGTAAAGAAGATGATGAACATGTAAAAAAGATAATGAACATGTAAAGAAGATATTGAACATGTAAAGAAGATAATGAACATGTAAAGAAGATGATGAACATGTAAAGAAGATAATGAACGTAAAGAAGATAATGAAAATGTCGAGAAGATAATGAACATGTAAAAAAGATAATGAACATGTAAAAAAGATAATGAACATGTAAAGAAGATAATGAACATGTAAAGAGGATAATAAACATGTAAAGATGATAATGAACATGTAAAGAGGGTAATAAACATGTAAAGAGGATAATAAACATGTAAGGAAGATAATGAACATGTACAGTAGATAATGAACATGTAAAGTAGATAATGATCGTGTAAATAGGATCATGAACATGTAAAGAAACTCACCGATTGTTATAAGATTCTGGAAATTCAGACGATGATATCTTAGTGTTGTTCCTTCAACTGTCCAACTAGTGAATAAAATAACTAACTTCCTTCACACAAATAAAAAACAGTCCGTTAACAGTCCATATATTTTTATATTCCGATATAAATTGTTGTTTTCGCGTTACCGGCACATTCATTTAATATATTGACC
Organism: Lottia gigantea; assembly: GCF_000327385.1. NCBI lineage: Eukaryota > Metazoa > Mollusca > Gastropoda > Lottiidae > Lottia > Lottia gigantea. The sequence goes on along the minus strand of NW_008708808.1, from coordinate 1,534 downwards.
ATATTAAAATTGATAAAATTGTCATTGTACCGTAATGTTCAAATAAACAGTTATTTAGCTGGACGGATATTTTATATCGTGCAATCAACACGATGGTATCGGAGCTAAAAATCGAAAAAAATGTATATATCAATAATTGGTAGAATGAATGAATGATATGGTTAGAATGAATGATATGGATAGAATGAATGAATGATATGGTTAATATGAATGAATGATATGGATAGAATGAATGAATGATATGGTTAATATGAATGAATGATATGGATAGAATGAATGATATGGTTAGAATGAATGAATGATATGGTTAGAATGAATGAATGATATGGTTAGGAAGAATGATATGGATAGAATGAATGAATGAATGATATGGTTAGAATGAATGAATGATATGGTTAGGAAGAATGATATGGTTAGAATGAATGAATGATATGGTTAGGAAGAATGATATGGTTGGAATGAATGAATGATATGGTTAGAATGAATGAATGATATGGTTAGGAAGAATGAATGATATGGTTAATATGCATAAATGAAATGGTTGGAATGAATGAATGATATGGTTAGAATGAATGAATGATATGGTTGGAATGAATGAATGAATGAATGATATGGTTAATATGCATAAATGATATGGTTAGAATGAATGAATGATATGGTTGGAATGAATGAATGATATGGTTAGAATGAATGAATGATATGGTCAGAATGAATGAATGATATGGTTAGAATGAATGAATGATATGGTTAGAATGAATGAATGATATGGTTAGAATGAATGAATGATATGGTTAGAATGAATGAATGATATGGATAGAATGAATGAATGAATGATATGGTTAGAATGAATGAATGATATGGTCAGAATGAATGAATGATATGGTTAGAATGAATGAATGATATGGTTAGAATGAATGAATGATATGGTTAGAATGAATGAATGATATGGTTAGAATGAATGAATGATATGGTTAGAATGAATGAATGATATGGATAGAATGAATGAATGATATGGTTAGAATGAATGAATGATATGGTTAGAATGAAAGAATGATATGGTTAGAATGAATGAATGATATGGTTAGAATGAAAGAATGATATGGTTAGAATGAATGAATGATATGGTCAGAATGAAAGAATGATATGGTTAGAATGAATGAATGATATGGTCAGAATGAATGAATGATATGGTTAGAATGAATGAATGATATGGTTAGAATGAATGAATGATATGGATAGAATGAATGAATGAATGATATGGTTAGAATGAATGAATGATATGTTTGGAATGAATGAATGATATGGTTAGAATGAATGAATGATATGGTTAGAATGAATGAATGATATGGTTAGAATGAATGAATGATATGGTCAGAATTATAAGGCTCTATATTTATGCTTCAAAATAAACAGGAATTGAAATGAATGGAGTTTTACGTCCAACTCTCCACGTAATTGGGCTAATGAAGATGGGCAACGCCATGCAGTGTGTTGTGAGGAAAATTTTGCTAGAACAGCGACAAAAGCCTCTCTT
>NW_008708807.1:6730-9309 GCF_000327385.1 Lottia gigantea | reverse complement strand
TTGTCAGCGACTACAGCTGGTCTGAGGTACAAAAATGTCCAACTCTAGACATTATAGACCTCCGGGCCGATGGTGTGCATCTGAAGGATGTCGGCCAGGAATTATTGTGAGCTACAAGCAGGATGATGCCCTGATGTACACAAATGTTCCAGAAAATAAAGCAATATTGTGGAAATTGTTAAAATAAACTTATGATTCCTATTGTTGTTATCATGACAAGGTAATCCCTTGCTTCAATACAATAAATTAATCTCCCCTCCCCCCTCAAATGTCATTGGTTTCAAACTAAAGATTGACATGTCCACAGCCAATCTCAGAAGGCCGGCTACATGCACATTACTAAGACACGTGCCTACAAGTGATAGATTATATCCAATCACTACTTGATAATCTTTCTCGTATTGCATTACATACGTCAGCATGAAGTCCCAGAAGTCCCCTAGACCGTATCTTACTAAATTCTTTTACTGAACAGATGCCAACGTGACACCTGTCAATCGATATTCTGCTTTCGCTAATCTTTTCATCGACAGAATTCTAAAGGCCGGTTCACATGAGCTAGTTTCCCTCTCAATCTTGAACATGGCTTTATACGAAGAAAACTATTTCGGTATTTCTATTACAATGTTATTTTGTCAACTTTAGAAAATTCAAATGTAGTTGAAAGCAAAGAAAACTAGAAGGGATATGTGTGGAAGATTATCAAGTCGTTGCTCGTGAATGTGCTCATCCTTGTTGACTGCTTAAGAAGTTGGCACATCCCCTGTGGACAGCACTTTTCCATTTAGAAAATCTGAGAATTTCACCTACCTCTTCTGTCCTCCTGAAATTCCATTAAAGACTAAGTCTAAGCACATTCTTTTGAACATTATCATTTTTCTCTAAATAACACCCCACCCCCTCCACGCACCCTTATTTCTTTCACCTCCAATTGGAAATGCCTTTATTTTATTTTATTTTAGTACATTTGCTTGGAATAAAAGTTTAAAAGTGAAATGTTCATGAAGCATGTATGAAAATGTTTAGTTTACTTACAGCCAGTGAGAAAATGTTATCATCCACATAGTGTTATGGTCAACAACAGCCGAGTTTCGTGGACTGTGGTGATGGAAATAGATCTTGCCAATTCAAGCTTATGTGATAGTAATGTTTATTTTCAATGTAATAAAAGTAGAGAAAGGAAAAGGTTCTCATCTCATGTCATGTCACGAATTTTTTTATTCACTGATTATCTGGTCGTGTGAACGGCTCAAATTGGAAACTGGCAGATTCAGAAGAGGATTGGTGTATGTTTGATGTATTAAGACTATTCTATACTGGTAAATGTGAAATATAACAATTAAATTGTCTCTTAGTATAACTAATATTCATATTTGCATAGGCATGTGTGTTAACTGAAAGTATTTGAATTTCCTCCTTTTACAAGTTTAGCATTTTTGAACGTTGAGTGTATTTTCATTATCACCTTTGGCTAACAGTCTTTTTTTTTAACTGATTTACAACATCTTGGGAGACTGCACCATATATTCAACAAATCCTGAAAGTTTCATGGAGTTGTAGCACTTTCTGAAAGTGGGAACATGGATTTAACATAGCTATAACATATAGGAATAGATTCCACGTCAAAAAAAGTAATCTCCAGGTCGTGCTACGAAAAGTCATTTTTAAGCACATATGAGAGGCACAGTCCATGGCCTTTAACTGCAAAACGAAACCCAGAATTCAAAACAACATAATGGTGGAACATAGGAATTAGCTTTTTATATGAAGAAGTATATTAACCAAAAGCGAGTAAACGATTCATCAAGAAGAGTAAGCATACTCTGCCCGGCGCCACACTCGTCATTGCTGCTCAACATATACATACTCATTAAAGAAATAGGCATAGCCTCGACCGAAACATCTAGTCTATAAACAAGCGTATCTTATACAATATTTATTATATCGGCTGTCAACAATAGATAAAGCTGTGTATTATTGTTGCTGTCAGGAGACCACCACAGAGTACCTACCTACCTACCTGCATATCATGCATGTATCATCCAGAAATATTGAACCTTCATGTTTTGATATATTTTCAAAATGGTCGTCAAATTAATGTTAACTCATGTTTGTCTTAATGAAAATGCACCTTTATAATGATACAAATCTAATAGTACCACTATCATTCCAAAATACCCAACAGTTAAAGTAAAGTTTAAACAAGCTTATTTCGACATTGAATAATCAACAGTTGTTCAAGATGGTGTCCATAACAAGATAGTCAATTCTTAGTTACAAAGTTTAGCTGTTTTTGTTCCCGTCATTCTTGGTTACAAAGTTTAGCTGTTTTTGTGTCCATCATTCTTAGTTACAAAATTTAAATGTTTTTATGTCCATCATCCTTAGTTACAAAATTTAAATGTTTTTATGTCCATCATCCTTAGTTACAATGTTTAGCTGTTTTTGTGTCCATCATTCTTAGTTACAAAATTTAAATGTTTTTATGTCCATCATCCTTAGTTACAAAATTTAAATGTTTTTATCTCCATCATCCTTAGTTACAATGTTTAGCTGTTTTTGTGTCCATCATTCTTAGT
>NW_008708807.1:870-1729 GCF_000327385.1 Lottia gigantea | reverse complement strand
TATATTTAGGGGCATCACTCTGATATTTAGGGGGCATCACTCTGATATTTAGGGGGCATCACAGTCAGACACTATCTATATCATTACTGTATCATTACTGGCCTAGACAACATACTACAGTCAAACACTATCATTATCTGTATCGTAACTAACCTCTACTTCATACTTCAGTCAAACACTATCAATATCTGTATCGTAACTAACCTCTACTTCATACTTCAGTCAAACACTACCAATATCTGTATCGTAACTAACCTCTACTTCATACTTCAGTCAAACACTACCAATATCTGTATTATTACTAACCTAGACTACATGCTACAGTCAAACACTACCAATATCTGTATTATTACTAACCTATACACAACATACTACAGTCAAACAGTATCACTATCTGTATCATTACTAACCTACACAACATACTACAGTCAAACAGTATCAATATCTGTATTATTACTAACCTAGACTACATACTACAGTCAAACACTATTAATATCTATAATATTACTAACCTAGACTACATACTTCAGTCAAACACTATCACTATCTGTATCATTACTGACCTCTACTACATACTACAGTTAAACACTATCAATATCTGTAATATTACTAACCTAGACTACATACTACAGTCAAACACTATCAATATCTGTAATATTACTAACCTAGAATACATACTACAGTCAAACAGTATCAATATCTGTATTATTACAAACCTAGACTAAATACTACAGTCAAACAGTATCAATATCTGTATTATTACTAACCTAGACTACATACTTCAGTCAAACAGTATCAATATCTGTAATATTACTAACCAATACACAACATACTACAGTCAAACAGTATCAATATCTGA
>NW_008708807.1:0-820 GCF_000327385.1 Lottia gigantea | reverse complement strand
ATAATCTATCACTTGTAGGCACGTGTCCTAATAATGTGCATGTAGCCGGCCTTCTGAGATTGGCTGTGGACATGTCAATCTTTAGTTTGAAACCAATGACATTTGAGGGGGGAGGGGAGATTAATTTATTGTATTGAAGCAAGAGATTACCTTGTCATGATAACAACAATAGGAATCATAAGTTTATTTTAACAATTTCCACAATATTGCTTTATTTTCTGGAACATTTGTGTACATCAGGTCATCATCCTGCTTGTAGCTCACAATAATTCCTGGCCGACATCCTTCAGATGCACACCATCGGCCCGGAGGTCTGTAATGTCTAGAGTTGGACATTTTTGTACCTCAGACCAGCTGGTAGTCGCTGGACAATGGCGAGTTGAATGAGCTGGGATGGTGATGACCCTGGATTTGGTCTAAATGATCTATAGCTGGACAGTGGTGTACCTCAGACCAGCTGGTAGTCGCTGGACCGTGGCGAGTTGAATGAGCTGGGATGGGAATGACCCTGGATTTGGTCTAAATAATCTAGAGCTGGACAGTGGTGTACCTCAGCCCAGCTGGCAGTCACTGGACCGTGGCGAGTTGAATATCAAGGTAAGATATCAACTAGTAAAACACTAAAATAAAGTAATACAAACCAAATCATAAGCCACATTGCCTCTTTGGAGGGGATGTTGTTTTAACAAATACCAGTAAAAATAGAAAATAGAACAAACTTTCTTTCCGTAGTTTTATTAGTTTTTATTATAACTTTTTATTTCCCCGTGTGAATAACCTTTCTCCTTACCTACTGAATTCTACATTAACCAATCTCGTC
>NW_008708806.1:125485-129238 GCF_000327385.1 Lottia gigantea | reverse complement strand
TTCATTGTTTTATCTTCCGCCATTTGTAATTTATAGAAGGACAGATAACTCTTCAACAGAAATGTAGGCTCAATTATCAGGACCGACTCCTGTAAAACATTTTATAATCTTCTTTCTCTCTCTCTTTTGGGGTTTTTGCATGCCTATTACTGAGTAGTTTTTTTTATCTAGATTTGGAATTTGATGTCCGAAATTGCATTATCTTTAAGATTTGGTGAGATGATGAGAGACCTAATTCTAAAAATTGTCGTTTTGTGAACTGCCAAACTTTAGCGGATGAGTATAACCGGTAGTATGGAAGGGTTTTTATGGAAGGGTTTTTGGGTCAAAATAAGGTGCTCTGTTAAATTGTCTAATACTTATTATGATACCTCAGCTTTGTCATATTGCTTTAGTAATTAGGGTAAAACAAATGTGTTTTGTCATTTCCTCACTAATTATACGTTTACATATCATTTTGGTATTATCATTTTAAACATATCATTTTGGTATTATCATTTTAAACATATCATTTTGGTATTATCATTTTCGACATATCATTTTGGTATTATCATTTTAAACATATCATTTTGGTATTATCATTTTAAACATATCATTTTGGTATTATCATTTTCGACATATTATATCATTTTAAACATATCATTTCTGTATTATCATTTTCGACATATCATTTTGGTATTATCATTTTCGACATATCATTTTGGTATTATCATTTTCGACATATCATTTTCAACATTTCTCTTAGCAATATACAAAGGAGGTCAAAAGGCGTGGCTTCCAGAAAAAAAGTTTTCACACACGCTAATACCTCCCAAGGAAAGATAACTCGGAATAACCGCTCGCTCATCGTCATACATTTTCAGCAAAAAAAAAAAAAAAAAACAAACAACAGTAAAGCTCTGCTCTAGAGGTGAGTATACTATAATGTTTTGCATATAATGTTCAAGAGTGGCAAGAGACGTCACGTCTACAACAGTACTAAACTGCGTGGCAAATTCTTAAGGCTACTTACCACGGAAACTTTGCGTGGCAAATTAATAAACACCTTAATTAGCAGTCGTGTAAGGGTCGATATACTCTTTTTCCTTTAAAATTATTAGTTTGTGCTCTGAGCAAGTGTAGTGGTTAATATCCCTTGAGAAAGTAATGGCTGAAAGCTTACATGTCAACCTTTTACATACATGTTCATATTTTTAGTCGTTTATGTAGTTGAGGTTGATAGGGTCAATGTTTATGGTATGTGTCAAGATCTATTGTGTCCTTTTTTTCTGATATGTGTTATGGTCTGCCATTCCGTTTTTGCATATGAAATTCTATCGATTTGCTTGGTGTACCTTTGGACACTCCACCCCTGATTTTCCCGGTAGTAGACTCGATTGTCACACGTAGTGTATGAGCTTATATATTAGTCGCACGGGGATTCCCCATTCCATTTCATTTCATGGGGAAAATGCGACCAATCTATAAGCTCCCAAAAAGACTTAAACTCCCTACATTTAATAAATTCTTACACATAAACATCTTTCATTTCATAAATTCTTACATTAAAAAAGACCTAAACTCCCTATAAATTATTACACCCTATACACCAAAAACGCCTTCAATCAATTTCCTACATTCCATCAAAAAAAGCATATTAAAAATACCCTTATATAAAAATAACATCTGGTTTTAAAATAATGTAGAAGGGAGATAACTCTTTTTTGGAAACACAATTTTTTACTCAAATTTTAAACCTTAAAATGGCAAATAAAATACTAGATCCAATCTTTAGATTATATGATCCGATTCGTTATTCATTTAACAAGAAAAAAGAGGATTATATTATCATCTCACCGACCTTCGAAATAAATTCATTATCGAATTGGTTGCTTCTTTCAGATGCTTATTTCCGATGCTTATTTCAGATGTGATTTCAAAATTAAAGATGGAACTCAGAATCAAGTTCCACAAACTAATACAACGTTAGAAAACAATTTCTTTCCATCTTTATTTAGCGAGATGGTTTGGAAAGCTGGTTCAATCCGATAGAAACAATCAAACATCCTGGGGAATTCGACACAATGTTGAAAACAGTTTTATATCCTAAAGATTTCGATTCAGTCTCGGGTTGGATACCCGATGTTGGTGATGGAAGTGTTTTAAAAGAACCGGTAAGAAATCTTGCAAATGATGCTGATTTAGCTAGAGTGAGAGTTGTTGCTCGAAACACGATAGAAAGAGTAGCACGAGCAGCTAATCATGGATTCGAAAAACGAGTACTTCAGTATAACAATAGCATTGTTAATAATAGTTGGGGTAATTACGTAAATTGGAAATTATATCCTTTATTCGGTCTGTTGGAACACAGAAAAGTTTCCATAGGCTTACCATATAAAATTCATCTACAAAGAGAAAACAACGATGATAAGATATTCTTTGGAGAGAATGGTTCAGATGCAAAATTAGAAATAACGAATCTCCAACTTTACATACCTGTAATAACACCATCAATTGAAGTAGAAACAAGAATATTCAACTCGTTAACTAAAGATATTGAAATAGCTTTTCTTCATCGTAACACGGTAGGTAGCATGACTTTAACTGGAGAATCCACCACGTGGCCAATCACTAACACTATTAAACCAGCAAGATATTTAATGGTTGGTTTCAAGAACTTACCAGATTCTCAAACGAATAACAATGGTGTCTTTAGAGTGGCAATGAACCAAACTCAAGATCCTTTAATTCATAAAGTTCAAGTAAGATTGAACAACGATAATTATCCTAACCAACCTTTAACAATTAATCCAACCACAAAGGATTATAATGAATTGTATAGAAACTATAAAAATATGTGTGAATTATTTGGAAATCTACCTCAGTTTGAATATGTAGATTTGCACTTAATCATCCAATCTTCTGTTTTGATCTATCAGCTCACCAAGAAGATCTTTTCAAAATAGGGGTAAACATAAATATTCATATTGAAAAAACACAAGGAGATGTAACAGGTTATTGTTTATTAATGGAAGAAGCAAAACATTTAATTAAAATAGCAGATAGAAGAATGATAAGAATTGAGTAAAAAATATACCCTTAAAAATGAAACCAGAAACTTTAGTCAAGAAAATAATAGAAGCTATAGAAACAGCTTCCCCAACTGTAATAACATTCAACGGTAAAAAAATCAGCATAACTAAAAAACTTATTGATAAATACAAATATTGTCAAGTCAGAGACGATATAGATTTAGAAAGAATTGACGCGAATGCAAAAGAAGGTGGATTTATATTTTCCCTACCTTTAATATTTGCTGGTATTACCGCGGTGGCTACAGTGGCTGGTGCTACAGCTGGTGGAGTAAGCGTTGCCAACGAAAAGAAAGCTGCTATTGCAGAAGCTGCTGCTAAAAAAGCCACCGATGAAAAGAACGCAGCCGAACAACGTAGACATAATTTAAAAATGGAAAAGTTGGCAGCAGAGGTTGAAAAACCTAAAACGGAAAAGAAAGGTTCAGGATTGGGAGAAATGATAGGCACAATAAAAGAATTTGGAAAAAGATTTGGTGAAGAAACCAAGAAAACTGTTAAACAAGGATTAAATAAATTAGTAGATAGTATTGACACGGGAGAAGTCAAAGTCAAACATAAGGGTAATGGAATATTTTTAAAAAATATACGCACTGGAGAAGGAATATATATCTTTCGAAGTATAAAGGAGAAGGGGTTATTTTTGGAACAAATTAAAATAATTAAAAATTGGGTAAAAAAT
>NW_008708806.1:100531-106635 GCF_000327385.1 Lottia gigantea | reverse complement strand
AAAAAATCGCATAGAAATGATTTTTGAAAAGAGATTACTATCCCTTGACAACTAAAGAAAAAAGTCTCTTACAAGGCCTTGGGTATACTTTTTTTTACGGCCATTTTAATTTTGGCACCTGAAATCTGTTATGTACATAATATTTTTGTCCATATTAGTTCAGTTGAAATGAAATGAACTTTACGTCCTACTTTTTCTATACGTTTTGGACTAATGAAGATGGGCAACGCCATTGAAGGGTGTAATGAGAAAAAGTTTGCCGGGACAGTGTCATTAGCCCGATCTTTATTGATTTCTAACTGTCAATTGATCTCCATCATGTACAGCCCGTAGCACACAGGGCCCCGCTTTATTGTCCCATTCGAACGACTAGGCGCTTTTCCATGTCAGCCCAGGTTGAAAAATCTGAAGGTATTATCTCAACCTATGCTGGTATTAAACCCTGTGCCTTCAGGTTAGCAAGCAAGCCATCGCGGCTCACATTACTTCAGTTGAGAACTTTAAATGTTTCCAAAATCATCAAACAGTCAGTTTGACGCGACTATGTAATTCTTATAGCATATTGTGGTGATGATGTCATCATTTTAAAATTCCAGATGGTGGCTATTTTCGCAGGAATATATATTTTCTATAGTTTCTTACTTCATTTAAACAGCAAAAATTAAATACATGTTTACATGTTCAATATGGCCTACACATTCAAGACAAATTAAATGAATGGAGTTTTACGTCCTACTTTTGTCGACTAAGGAAGACGGACAATGCTTTTGGCAGATCAGCGGTATTAGCCTGCTTTTTTTCGATTTCGAACTGTAAAGGGATATTTAACGTTCACAGCCTGTAGCACAGGGGGCCTCGGTTTATTGTGCTATCCGAACGACTAGACGCTTTTTCCATGTCACATTCAAGATAAGTTGGCTGTCAATTATGAACCAATCACAATAATTTACTTGTATAGCCCAACACTCAAATTTATACAACAGTTTCATTATTCAATTAAAACTACAACAGTGTTGGGAACAGTAGCCAGTGGTCTTACCATAACATATTACAACTTTACTCAACATATATGCATGCTAAAAGAAGGTCAAGGATCTGTTTTATGTAAGAGTTTATGAAAGTGATGATGGAATATTCTTGAAAATCATGATGTTCCATGTCCCACCCACATCCAACCATGTACTCAAATTTTAGATATAAGTGCAAGAACAATAGCAATAATCAATGCAGATTGAATATTTTGCTGGTGTAGGAAGCATGGACTGAAAACGATCTTTAACCTTGACTTAGCATGCATTGATGAGGGCAATATGTTATGGTAAGAACACTGGCTACCTTTCTCTATTGTGTGTCAATTTTAATTACGTAAACTCATTAAATTGCTGTATAATGTTGGAGTATTAGGCTCTATAACTACTGTGATTCCCTCCAAATTGACCTCCATCTTGAATTTGTCATTCATATTGGTTGTTGATTTTTTTATGTCGAAAATAAATTAAAGGCTTAAAACATGTATTTTCCACTTTCGCGCTAAAATGGTCACATTCTTTCATTTCACATGATCACATAATCACAGAGTGCTATTATAATTACATAGTCGCATCCAACTTACTGGTTTTAAAACATATACAGATCTCAACTAAAGTAATATGGACAACAATACGAAATATAGCAGATTTCAACTTGAGTTCAGACACTTTTTTCTGAAGTTGTCTAGGGATAGGAAATCATAAATCATTTCTATGCGACTTTTTTTCACATCAGTAGACTACAACTGGTAAATAGTTGAATAAATGTTCACTTAATTCCTAGTAACATACCAACGGCTTTTCAACTGTAGACATGGTTCTTCTTATTGAGTACTCTTTGGTTAATCTTTATTTCTTCATACTTCATGTGTACTTCTTCTGTTCTTCATCTGTTCTGTAGGCGCCGCTTCATCTGTTCTTCATCTGTTCCTCTTCATCTGTTCCTCTTCATCTGTGAATAGGAGGTCTGATACGTCATACAGGCCATGACCTCAGATTACTCCTATTGTGGCAGTGCTATTGTGGGTAGGTAAATTACCAGACGATTTACCCTTTCTAACCTGAAAAATATAAATACATGATCAAACAAACACACTGAAGGTATAAAATGATTTTTTTCTTGGTTAGCTTAGTAACAAAATTTGAAATGAAAAAAACCTAATTGCAGTTGATTAGATGACACTAAGTAATTTAACAATAATAACAATTTTTGAAAGGGCATGAATGCCAAAAGGAGACCAAAATTTGGCGTCATCTTGTTGTCTGGTTTCTCTGATCGGCTGTTGACTTATAAAATTCCCATTAATCTGTTTCTTCTTGAATGAAAATATGATTCACAAAACTGTATCAGATAGGCAAAGGAATGCAAGATATTTCTTTCAGACAGGGTTTGAAATTAAGAATATCAAATTGTTTCGAGATTTTAGATAATTTTATAAAAAAAAAAACTTGCCTTGCGAGCTTCTGTGCCACACCATAAGCACTTGACTTCTATATAGTGAAGCTCTATCTGTTTACACCTTCAATTAGAAATAACGCATTTTTTCTCCAATATGGCACTAATGAAATAATTCAACAAATACAAACAGTTGAGTTCTTCAGCACAGTCTGTTATAGCATTGGAAACTTTACATTAGCTCTTTACGTGGTTACATCAAACAATTTGTAGTTATGAGGTCAGTTTCAAGAGATTTAGTCAAAGACTATCATGTAGAATCTTAAAAAATTATACTAGTAAACTCAGTATATTATTCAGAAAGCAAGGAAGAAACGACTAAGTATTAACGATCCGAGCGGTAAAACCAAACCCAAGTCGTATCGGAATAGGTTGTCACTTGCAAATGTGAATTTATAAATTTTGGTTTTAGGTTCCAAAGTACCCCCTCTAAAGCAATTTATCATTGATATATGTAATATGTACAGTGTGCTTATTCTTAATATGTTAATATGACTTGAGGAGCAACATCATATCCCAGAAAATATTCTAAACATCATTACCTAGCTTCGCTCCAAGAGTCGCCTTTGGGACATTTGTGCTCCACCATAACCTAATTGACCTCCCAGTTTAAATGTCCTGTTGTAGCTGAAGACGAGCTACTTTGTTCTTGGAACCCTAGAGGAAAAGAACAGTAATATAAAAGAGGTAATCTCATTTCTAAAAATTGGTTGGGAAAAGTTCCAGACTAATGATTTTTTTGAATAGGAGTTGAAACTATTACTGTGTTAAGTGTCATTAGCGAGGGAAGTAATGCTTACCGTTATTTTAATAAATAATACCACTCTGATATTGGTCAAATATGCATCCCTTTTACACAAAAAGTTCCCGTGCTGGTGTTTGTAGATGACTAAAACAATGCTTTCAAGAATAATGCTCCACCGCAACAGAAAATGAACAGGAATTTTTAGGATGGGTTTCACAATGTTAGAAAAAAATATTGAACAGGAATTGTGACTAAAATTGAAAAAGATAGGTACTTACCGTGCTACTTTGATCATCTATCTCTATGTGGTGTATGCCAAACCCAATAGTAAAGAACGCTATCGAGTTCCCGCTAACGACTAAAAAAACAAAAGAATGTTTGTATTGAGACACAATACCATACCAATATAATATATTTTGCATTTGAGGACACATTTTGTTATTTCTTGTTTATTGGGCATGGCTATTGAAACAAGGTATCAATGACATTGGTTTCTTGCAAATTTGCATGCATTTTAGAAAATTTACACAGCAAATAATGTAATTATGGCACTATCATTTCTAAACATTAAAATATACGAAAAACTTACTAAAAGTGGGTGGAGGAAACGCCCTACATCTTCATCTGTTCCTCTTCATCTGTTCCTCTTCATCTGTTCCTCTTCATCTGTGAACAGGAGGTCTGATAAGTCATACAGGCCATGACCTCAGATCACTCCTATTGTGGCAGTGCTATTGCGGGTAGGTAAATTACCAGACGATTCACCCTTTCTAACCTAACAATAGACATAACAATAAACTTCATCTTTTTTTAAATCAAACAAATTCAAGGAAATAAAATACTGTCAATTTTTGTACATCTTTAATTTTTTTGGAGTACCAAGAGGTTTAAAAACCTTGAAGAGGATTTGAACTCACAGCATCGAATAGATGTTTACACAGTTCCCAAGTTGTTAACCCCTTCAAGGACAAATAAAAAGGATCGAAAATTCAAAATGGTGAAGGATAAGGATAGCATTATGTAATATAAAGTCCACTTGCCTTGCGAGGTTCAGTGCCACACCATAAGCACTTGACTTCTATTTGAAGCCCTATCTGTTTACACCTAAAATTATAAACAATTCAAACATAAGTATACCAAGTTTCTCAAATTTGGCCAATTAAACGCGATTGAAAAATAGTACATCCAATCACAACAAGTTTACCAACAATAACCTTAAAGGGATTGTAGAGGTTTTCTAGCCTTTTAATGTGTATCAACATCTATTTCGGACATTCTAATTATTCGTCCAATGCCGATGGTTCCTGCAGTTCCAGAAGGAGTTAATGACGCAGCTCAGGAAGAGAATTCGTAACCATTATACTACCAGATCACAATAATATAATATATGTTAACTCCCATCCCCCTTACAGAAGGTGGCATTTCTAGCTAAAAATTGTCACTCATTTACATTTTGCTTCACCATTGCCTTAAATAGCTCTTTACTACGCCTTATATTGCTTAGTTTTAACGCAATGGAAGAGTTGTATGATAATTGTGCAAAATATGATATAAATATCCTTAAATGCAGTAACTTGATATACCACAGTAACTTGATCTACCAAATGTTCGCCTCAATGTATTCAAAACCAGCCATTTAATCGTAAATGAGGATTCAATATTGTTACCTTTTGTAAGATATGAAAGCCAATTTTTGTTTATTCATATAAGACAAAAGCTATTTCTCAAAAATGTTTTTAGTGATCATTGTCTAGCTTGAAAACTAGAATCGTGTAAAATATATATAGAAATGCTCGAAAAAACTCCTTTTAATCCCTTTTTACAATAAAAACAATTTGACAAGTATACACATCAACCATCTAAAATTCAGATCAAGGCTCATATGACAAATAAATAAAGGTAACGTGATACTGTAGTTAAATTGTCACCTTGACATCTTTAAAGCCTCCTTCCAATCATACTAGATCAAAAACTAATCATGTTTTACATCATTAAAATCAGAATTGATAAAGCTATTTAATGATACTTTCAGACGAATATTACCTTCGATCATATCAGAGAAAGGGCAGGTTTAAACTCATTTTCTCTCTGTTGATCAGGTGTTCAATGACGTCGAATAGACCATTCATTTAAATAACGTCGCCGTCCTTTCAATGGATGAAGAAACTTGCGTTATGAACCTAGCTTTTAGTTTCTCAAAAATGAGTCGTGAATAAGATTTATTGCTATATAATGCGGCATTAATTTCTAAATTATCCTTACCTAGCTTCGTTCCAAGAGTCGCCTTTGGGACATTTGTGCTCCACCATAACCTATTTGATCTCCCAGTTTAAATGTCCTGTAATAGCTAAATACCAGCTAATTTGTTCTTGGAACCCTGGAAGAGGAACAACAGGAACTTCATTTATAGTAATTTAAAGTGACATATTTGCCATGCTATTTTCAGTGGTTGATTTGGGTCTTGAAAATATGTAAGTAGTCTTTAGAAGTAGTAGAAATGTACGAAAATTGCACAGTTCCTTCAAAACTTTGAATTTCACATTCTTATTATATTTATCTCTTTTCTATATATTTATGGTAGTACGAAGCATCTGCCTCAATTCCAGACTGATATTTTGACAGTTATCAGCTGGAGTAAAATAGCCCTGTTTTATTGGCGTATTCCATTAAAAAATTTACGATGCCCACACATATTTTAAATAGCCAACGTGATATCAGATTCGCTAAAAAAAATTGATGAAAGCTGCAAACGTGACAAAAGCAGTAGGGGGATCATGATGATAGCATTGAATTACAAATATATCCATCTTTCTGATATATCTGGGTTTGGCATATCAGCGATATCTATCAGAGATGTGGAAATCCCCATAAAACA
>NW_008708806.1:88374-99111 GCF_000327385.1 Lottia gigantea | reverse complement strand
GTGACAGGAGGTCTGATAAGTCATACAGGCCATGACCTCAGATCACTCCTATTGTGGCAGTGCTATTGCGGGTAGGTAAATTACCAGATGATTCACCCTTTCTAACCTAACAATAGACAACAATAAACTTCATCTTTTTTTTTAAATCAAACAATCTCAAGGAAATAAAATACTGTCAATTTTTGTAAATCTTTTTCTGGAGTACCAAGAGGTTTATAAACCTTGAAGAGGATTTGAACTCACAGCATCGAATAGATGTTTACACAGTTCCCAAGTTGTTAACCCCTTCAAGGACAAAAAAAAGGATCGAAAATTCAAAATGGTGAAGGATAAGGATAGCATTATGTGATATAAAGTCCACTTGCCTTGCGAGCTTCGGTGCCACGCCATAAGCACTTGACTTCTATTTGAAGCCCTATCTGTTTACACCTAAAATTAAAAACAATTCAAACATAAGTATACCAAGTTTCTCAAATTTGGCCAATTAAACACGATTGAAAAATAGTACATCCAATCAAAACAAGTTTACCAACAATAACCTTCAAGGGATTGTAGAGGTTTTCTAGCCTTTTAATGTGTATCACCATCTATTTCGGAAATTCCAATTATTCGTAAAATGCCGATGGTTCCTGCAGTTCCAGAAGGAGTTAACCGGAAATGACGCAGCTCAGGAAGAGAATTCGTAACCATTATACTACCAGATCACAATAACATAATATATGTTTACTCCCATCCCCTTACAAGAAGGTGGCATTTCTAGCTAAAAATTGCCCACTCATTTACATTTTGCTTCACCATTGCCTTAAATAACTCTTTACTACGCCTTATATTGCTTAGTTTTAACGCAATGGAAAAGTTGTATGATAATTGTGCAAAATATGATATCAATATCCTTAAATGCAGTAACTTGATTTACCACAGTAACTTGATCTACCAAATGTTCGCCTCAATGTATTCAAAACCAGCCATTTAATCGTAAATAAGGATTCGAAATTGTTACCTTTTGTAAGATATGAAAGCCAATTTTTGTTTATTTATATAAGACAAAAGCTATTTCTCAGAAATGCTTTTAGTAATCATTGTATAGCTTGAAAACTAGAATCGTGTAAAATATATATAGAAATGCTCGAAAAACCTCCTTATAATCCCTTTTTACAATAAAAACAATTTGACAAGTATACACATCAACCATATATTATAAAATTCAGAACAAGGCTCATATGACAAACAAATAAAGGTAACGTGTTACTATAGTTAAATTGCCACCTTGACATCTTTAAAGCCTCCTTCCAATCATACTAGATCAAAAACTAATCATGTTTTACATCATTAAAATCAGAATTGATAAAGCTATTTAATGATACTTTCAGACGAATTTTACCTTCGCACATCAGATAAAGGGCAGGTTTAAACTCAGTTTCTCTCTGTTGATCAGGTGTTCAATGACGTCGAATAGACCATTCATTTAAATGACGTCGCCGTCCTTTCAATGGATGAAGTAAGTTGCGTTATGAACCTAGCTTTTAGTTTCTCAAAAATGAGTCGTGAATAATATTTATTGCTATATCATACGGCATTAAATTTCTAAATTATCCTTACCTAGCTTCGTTCCAAGAGTCGCCTTTGGGACATTTGTGCTCCACCATAACCTATTTGATCTCCCAGTTTAAATGTCCTGTAATAGCTAAAGACCAGCTACTTTGTTCTTGGAACCCTGGAAGAGGAACAACATGGTAATTTAAAGGGACATATTTGCCATGCCATTTTCAGTGGTTGATTTGGGTCTTGAATATATGTAAGTAGTCTTTATAAGTAGTAGAAATGTACGAAAATTGCATAATTCATTCAAAAATATCTCAGGGAACATTAAACATTTTCACAAAGTTTGCCTTCTGGAGTGTTGACGGACTGATAGACATTTGTGACGCCAATATTGAATGTATCAAAATGTGTACTGACCGTGCTACTTTGATCATCTAACTGTATGTGGTGTATATCAAACCCAATAGTTAAGACCGCTATCGAGTTCCCGCTGACGGCTGAAATATAAACAAGTGATAATAAACATTTTAATTCAATTAAAGCAGGTGTCAATAGGCAAATTTCGTGTCATCCATGTATGTGACATCACTAAACATCCGACCAACAGCGAGAAAATGGGCTTAAAATAGGGCCCCTTCTGAGAAATGTGTGAAGGAAAAATTCATCTGAAAGTATCATTATCTGAGCCTTCCAACTCCAATTTTAATGATGATACATATGATTAGTTGTGTGCCTGTGGTAATAAAGTAGGAGGCTTTAAGATGTAAAAGTAGCGATTTTACTTCAGTGACACGCTGTTACCTACGTTTGCGTTATGAGCCTCGTGAATAAGGTTTATAAGTCTAGATTGAACAAGTGTTTAAGAGTTTGACATAATTGGACCTCTGATACAGAACTCAGTAACAATAAATCAAGATTTATCAAGTCAGATATCATTGAACTCTGATACAGGTAATCAGTGGCAATAAATCTGGATTTATCAAGTTATACATCGTTGAACCTTTGATACTGTAGTCAGTGTGATACAGTTAATCAGTGGAAATAAATCTGGATTTATCAAGTCAGATATCATTGAACTCTGATACAGTTAATCAGTGGCAATAAATCTGGATTTATCAAGTTATACATCATTCAACCTTTGATACTGTAGTCAGTGGCAATTAATCTTGATTTATCAAGTCAGGTATCATTGAACCTCGGATACAGTTAATCAATTTACACATAAATAAGGTTTTATCCGTTTTTAAATTTCCTCATTATTGGATAAACCTAGTCTCTATATTCATGGTTTATCCAATTATTATTAAATCTGTACTTGTGCAAGTTCTTGTCAATTTAACTTTCGTTAAGAAATCGTTTTAACCACTAGGTAATTTTCTGCAATAACGTTTCGTTTTCTGGTTAATTGCTCAAGATTTTAAAAAAAAAACAAGAATAAAAAACCACATTTGCAACATTAACTACAGTAATTGTAATTGTAATTGTAATCGAAGCAGATTAATTTTGATCAGATCCCTGAGAATGGTCTGAAAAAATAAACAGAAATCCAATAACCCATTGAAGCAGACATAAGATTATAATACTAAAAGGCACCCAAACTGCAGCCAGACCGAATGGAGCCACACTCTCGAACAGATCAAAGGATAACAACCTGTTTTGTCAGGTATTGAATTTATTAGCATTGAAAAAAAAAGTTGTCAAAAATGCTCAATTTCAACTTTATATAACAAACGTTTTGCCAAAAATACATTCAAATACAAATCAGCGAATACATATCCAGCTCAACATATCTGAAACTTGTCAAACACAAAGCCAAACCAACAAATGTCCAAATACAAAATATTTTTGGTGTCATGATGGCTTGATATTATTAGTTGTAACCTGTAGAATAAGTAGGAGCCATTTCTCAACAAAAAGGCGAGTATATTACTTAAATCCGTATAGTAGTTTTCTAACAGCTTTCAAAAAGCATAATGAAATTTAGAAGTTTACATAAACTAAATATACAAAAAACTTACAAAAATTGGGTGGAGGAAACGCCCTACATCTTCATCTGTTCCTCTTCATCTGTTCCTCTTCATCTGTGAACAGGAGGTCTGATAAGTCATACAGGCCATGACCTCAGATCACTCCTATTGTGGCAGTGCTATTGCGGGTAGGTAAATTACCAGATGATTCACCCTTTCTAACCTAACAATAGACAACAATAAACTTCATCTTTTTTTTAAATCAAACAAACTCAAGGAAATAAAATACTGTCAATTTTTGTAAATCTTTTTCTGGAGTACCAAGAGGTTTATAAACCTTGAAGAGGATTTGAACTCACAGCATCGAATAGATGTTTACACAGTTCCCAAGTTGTTAACCCCTTCAAGGACAAAAAAAAAGGATCGAAAATTCAAAATGGTGAAGAATAAGGATAGCATTATGTGATATAAAGTCCACTTGCCTTGCGAGCTTCGGTGCCACGCCATAAGCACTTGACTTCTATTTGAAGCCCTATCTGTTTACACCTAAAATTAAAAACAATTCAAACATAAGTATACCAAGTTTCTCAAATTTGGCCAATTAAACACGATTGAAAAATAGTACATCCAATCAAAACAAGTTTACCAACAATAACCTTCAAGGGATTGTAGAGGTTTTCTAGCCTTTTAATGTGTATCACCATCTATTTCGGAAATTCCAATTATTCGTAAAATGCCGATGGTTCCTGCAGTTCCAGAAGGAGTTAACCGGAAATGACGCAGCTCAGGAAGAGAATTCGTAACCATTATACTACCAGATCACAATAACATAATATATGTTTACTCCCACCCCCTTACAAGAAGGTGGCATTTCTAGCTAAAAATTGCCCACTCATTTACATTTTGCTTCACCATTGCCTTAAATAACTCTTTACTACGCCTTATATTGCTTAGTTTTAACGCAATGGAAAAGTTGTATGATAATTGTGCAAAATATGATATCAATATCCTTAAATGCAGTAACTTGATTTACCACAGTAACTTGATCTACCAAATGTTCGCCTCAATGTATTCAAAACCAGCCATTTAATCGTAAATAAGGATTCGAAATTGTTACCTTTTGTAAGATATGAAAGCCAATTTTTGTTTATTTATATAAGACAAAAGCTATTTCTCAGAAATGCTTTTAGTAATCATTGTATAGCTTGAAAACTAGAATCGTGTAAAATATATATAGAAATGCTCGAAAAACCTCCTTATAATCCCTTTTTACAATAAAAACAATTTGACAAGTATACACATCAACCATATATTATAAAATTCAGAACAAGGCTCATATGACAAACAAATAAAGGTAACGTGTTACTATAGTTAAATTGCCACCTTGACATCTTTAAAGCCTCCTTCCAATCATACTAGATCAAAAACTAATCATGTTTTACATCATTAAAATCAGAATTGATAAAGCTATTTAATGATACTTTCAGACGAATTTTACCTTCGCACATCAGATAAAGGGCAGGTTTAACAGTTTCTCTCTGTTGATCAGGTGTTCAATGACGTCGAATAGACCATTCATTTAAATGACGTCGCCGTCCTTTCAATGGATGAAGTAAGTTGCGTTATGAACCTAGCTTTTAGTTTCTCAAAAATGAGTCGTGAATAATATTTATTGCTATATCATACGGCATTAAATTTCTAAATTATCCTTACCTAGCTTCGTTCCAAGAGTCGCCTTTGGGACATTTGTGCTCCACCATAACCTATTTGATCTCCCAGTTTAAATGTCCTGTAATAGCTAAAGACCAGCTACTTTGTTCTTGGAACCCTGGAAGAGGAACAACATGGTAATTTAAAGGGACATATTTGCCATGACATTTTCAGTGGTTGATTTGGGTCTTGAATATATGTAAGTAGTCTTTATAAGTAGTAGAAATGTACGAAAATTGCATAATTCATTCAAAAATATCTCAAACTTTGAATTTCACTTTCTTATTCTATATATCTCTTTTCTATATGGTAGTACGAAACATCTGCCTCAATTCCAGACTGATATTTTGACAGTTATCAGCTGGAGTATCCAGAAAAACTAAGCCCTGTTTTATGGGCGTTTTCCATTAAAACAAAAATTACATTTAAATAGCCAACGAGATATCAGATTCGCTAAAAAAAAATGATGAAAAATCCAGACGTGACAAAAGGAGTAGGGGGATCACGATGAAATATCTAAATATCAGAGATGTGGAAAATCCCCATAAAACAAGGCCAAGTTTTTCTGTCTCTACACAAGAAGACAACTTTAAAAAGGCTGGAATAGAGGGAGATGTTTGTAAGCTGTGGACACTATTATTAAATAGCTCAGCTAAAAAATTCCCTTTTCTGTGACAGGGATACGATTGGTCAAACAGATGACAAATCTGTCCCCAAACAACTAAAAGTTCTAAGGTGATGATAAAACATTTTCAACAAATTTGTCAATAATTGTGCCCTCTAGAGTGTTGACAAGCTAAAAATGTAATACATTTTCAAGAACAAGGGCAATAACTCATATTTACTTCAATAGTGATCATGCGAGGGAAAAACACCAAGTATTCTCAAAATCCAACAGGAGTTGTGCCTTCTAGAGTGTGTAACTGAACGCATTTTCAAGAACAAACGGCAAATAACTCATAACAAATATTTTTTTTATTTGATTGTTTTTCAACAGAGTGTTGACGGACTGATAGACATTTGTGGCGCCAATATGGAATGTATCAAAATGTGTACTGACCGTGCTACTTTGATCATCTAACTGTATGTGGTGTATATCAAACCCAATAGTAAAGACCGCTATCGAGTTCCCGCTGACGGCTGAAATATAAACAAGTGTTAATAGACATTTTAATTCAATTAAAGCAGGTGTCAATAGGCAAAGTTCGTGTCATCCATGTATGTGACGTCACTAAACATCCGACCAACAGCGAGAAAATGGGCTTAAAAAAGGGCCCTTTCTGAGAAATGTGTGGAGGAAAAATTCATCTGAAAGTATCATTATCTGAGCCTACCGACTCCAATTTAATGATGTTAAATATGATTAGTTGTGTACTTGTGGTAATAAAGAAGGAGGCCTTAAAGATGTCAAAGTGGCCATTTTACTTCAGTGACACACCTTTACCTATGTTTGCGTTATGAGCCTCGTTTTGGAGTCAGTGACAATAAATCAGTATTTATCAAGTCAGATATAATTGAGCTCTGATACAGTTAATCAGTGGCAAAAAATCTGGATTTATCCAGTTATACATCATTTAACCTTTAGATACTGTAGTTAGTGGCAGTTAATCTGGATTTATCAAGTCAGGTATCATTGAACCTCTGATACAGTTAATCAATTTACACATAAACAAGGTTTTATTCGTTTTTAAATTTCCTCAACATTGGATAAACACTAGTCTCTATGATATTGATGGTTCATCCAATTATCATTTTAAATCTGTACTTGTGCAAGTTCTTGTCAATTTTTAACTATCGTTAAGAAATCGTTTTAACAAACCAGGTAATTTTCAGCAATAACGTTTTGTTTTTTGGTTAATTACTCAAGATTAAAAAAAAACAAGAATTAAAAACCACATTTGCAACATAAACTACGGTAATTGTAAATGTGTGTCGAAGCAGATTAGTTTGGATCAGATCCCTGAGAATTGTCTGAAAAAATAAACAGATACATAAATAAGGTTTTATCCGTTTTTAAATTTCCTCATTATTGGATAAACCTAGTCTCTATATTCATGGTTTATCCAATTATTATTAAATCTGTACTTGTGCAAGTTCTTGTCAATTTAACTTTCGTTAAGAAATCGTTTTAACCACTAGGTAATTTTCTGCAATAACGTTTCGTTTTTTGGTTAATTGCTCAAGATTTTTAAAAAAAAACAAGAATAAAAAACCACATTTGCAACATTAACTACAGTAATTGTAATTGTAATCGAAGCAGATTAATTTTGATCAGATCCCTGAGAATGGTCTGAAAAAATAAACAGAAATCCAATAACCATTGAAGCAGACATAAGATTATAATACCAAAAGGTACCCAAACTGCAGCCAGACCGAATGGAGTCACACTCTTGAACAGATCAAAGGATAACAACCTGTTTTTGTCAGGTATTGAATTTATTGGTATTGAACAAAAAAGTTCTGTCAAAAATGCTCAATTTCAACTTTATATAACAAAAGTTTTGTCAAAAATACATTCAAATACAAATCAGCGAAAACATATCCAGCTCAACATATCTTCAAATGGAACTTGTGAAACACAAAGCCCAACCAACAAATGTCCAAATACAAAATATATTTGGTGTTATAATGGCTTGATATTATTAGTTGTAACCTGTAGAATAAGTAGGAGACATTTCTCAAGGCGAGTATTTTACTTAAATCCGTGGAGTAGTTTTCTAACAGCTTTCAAAAAGCATAATGAAATTTAGAAGTTTACATAAACTTACGTTAGTTGGAATTTTTTAGTTAAAACTTTCAGATACGTTAAGAGACACAGTTCTATAGATTTTGGTGCATAGTTTTCACAAATTTTTGACCTTTATAAAAAGCAGACTAGCCCCTTAAACACAAGCAGATTTTGACATCCTATTTATTCTATCGCTGTTCCATACGAGTACAATGTAGACTATCAATATCAGGAAGTAAAAATCCAGTTTGACTCTTTCAACAATACTCAATAATATGTAAAAAAAAACGGTACTTAAATATCTGTCCTAGTTTAAGATATCTGGATGTTATTCACACTAGGTTTAAAGATCACAGAAACTCTTTTCCATTTCAAATTAGAAACTATTTAGTATCATTTGGTAGAAAGTAAACGACGTCAAGATTCCAAAATTCAATCTTTAGTACCTAGAAATTGTCAAGATCAACTTACCAAAAATGGGTAGAGGCATCGCCCCAGTCTTCATCTGTTCCTCTTCATCTGTTCCTCTTCATCTGTTCTTCATCTGTTCCTCTTCATCTGTTCTTCATCTGTTCCTCTTCATCTGTGGGCGCGCGCCGCTTCATCTGTTCTTCATCTGTGAATAGGAGGTTCTGATAAGTCATACAGGCCATGACCCCAGAACACTCCTATTGTGGCAGTGCTATTGTGGGTGGGTAAATTACCAGACGATATACCCTTTCTAACCTGAAATGGAATTAAACCAAAATAGCAACGAATCTTCACATTACAGACCTGTTGATAAAAAAAAAACAATCAACGAGCAGTCGCCAACACAGCAGCAAAAGTCTAGTTTTAACAAAATACTTTCAAAACTATAGACTTTATAGCGTTCACATGCCTATTCATCCCATTTTTTGTACTTATTATTCTAAAATGTTCACAATCACAAATCACATTATTTCAACAAAATGAGAAAAGGAAAAGATAAGTTTGTTTTATGCATGTTTGTAAAAAAAGATAGCTTGCCAGGCAAGGTAATAATACGCCCACTGGCAGCTTTGATTTTAAATAGAAATATTTGTCAGTACAGTAAGAATTACCAGTATGAAATATTCAACCTTGTTTCAAGAACAAGGGCATTAACTCATGCTAAATGTTTTTTAATTTTTCTGATTTTCGATATGTTTTATCCTTGGGTGATTTCAAATACTCTAATACACAAAGTTTCGTCAAAATCCGTCAAGAATTGTGCCTTCTGGAGTGTTTACAAGCTAAAATTGAGCGCGTTTTTAAGAAAAAGGGCAATGACTCATACTAAATATTTTTCGATTTTTCTGATTTTAAATAGTGTTCATCCTCGGGTGATTACAAACGACCATACCAGGTTTAGTCGAAATCAGTCAAGAATTGTGCCTTGTAGAGTGTTTACGAGCAATTGTGGACGGACGGACGACAACATGGGTGACGACAATATACGCCCCCCATTTCATGTAGACGTATAAAGATAGCTTGCCAGGCAAGGTAATATACGCCCACTGGCAGCTTTGACTTTAAATAAAAATATTTGGCAGTACAGTAACAATCACCAGTAAGAAATATTCAACCTTCAGTCATACACTTCTTTTGAACTTTTTGAGGCGATACTGAATAAGATTATCAAAATCTGTCAAGAATTTGGCCTTCTAAACTGTTTACAGGCTAAAAATTGAAAGCGTTTTCAAGAACAAGGGAAATAACTCATACTAAATGTTTTTCAATTTTTATGATTTTCGATAGAGTTTATCCTTGGGTGATTCAAATACTCTAATACACAAAGTTTCGTCAAAATCCGTCAAGAATTGTGCCTTCTAGAATGTTTACAAGCTAAAATTGAACGCGGAATTTGACAAAACTTGGAATGAGTGTTAGTTATCACCCAAAGATAAACCCTATTGAAAATCAGAAAAATCGGAAAATAATTAGTATGAGTTATTGCCCTTGCTATTGAAACGCGTTTTCAAGAACAAGAGCAATAACTCATACTAGATATTTTTCGATTTTCTGATTTACAATAGGGTTTATCCTTGGTTGATAACAAACACTCATGTCAAGTTTCGTCAAAATCCACCAAGAATTGTGCCTTCTAGAGTGTTTACGAGCTAAAAATTGAATGCGTTTTCAAGAGCAAGGGCAATAACTTACATTAAATATTTTTCGATTCTTCTGGATTTCAATAGGTTTCATCTTTGGGTGATTACGATTTTGTCAAAATCCACCAAGAATTGTGCCTTCTAGAGTGTTTACGAACAATTGTGGACGGACGGACCGACGGACGGACATGGGTGACGGCAATATACGCCCCTCATTTCATGTGGGCGTATAAAAATGGCTCATTTGAGTATGTGTCATTTAAATATATACGTTCTATAAAATACGTTAGAAAGAAGTTTTATGAATTGTGTTTAACGAATAATAAACAGCTTCTAATTTCCATTTCAAAATATATAATCACTCATTTTTACAGAAAAACTCAAACTTGGTGTCATGTTATATTAATTTTAGAAATTTTGTAGATAAATTTCATATTAATCAATTATCATATTGTTTATCAATTCATTTATGTTAGATGAAAGTGGTTTAAAATTAAGTTGCATAATTATTATCATATTCCTTTTTCATTAAGATTGTCAAATGTTTATATTCATTTGTGGTATTAGTCAAACCCAATAGCCATAGACCTGTTTACTTCAAAACAAACTATTACTATTACTAATTTACAACACATTCCTATCTTATATTTGTGAATGGGGCCCTGTTGGAGTCTTCTAT
>NW_008708806.1:87131-88324 GCF_000327385.1 Lottia gigantea | reverse complement strand
CTTTCAGATTTGCAGAACAAGCTTTTCGAATAATGCAAGAATATTGTTTGATACGCGCTATGATCCAAACATTGTTTTATTAAATTTACTATTAAATTTCATTTCATGTGGGTCTATGAAAATGTTCCTATTGTGGACGCCATTTTATCCGCCATATTGGATTTTCTCCATTTTGAATTCTTGTATGTTAAATATGAGTAGAAAAATGAACAGTGCTAACCCAAAAACCCTAAATCAGATAATTACAAGCCATATACGACAAATATTCTGTGATTATCATGCCATTTTGCCTATTTCGACCGCCATTTTGTCCGACATCTCGGATTTCCGCCATCTTGAATTCTTGAATGTTAAACTAAACAAATTAAATGAACTCTGCGACCCCAAAAAACCAATAAAGGTCATATTAAAAGCTATATCCGACGAATATATTGAGAAGTAATAGGATTTTTTACATTTTTGTTGTTATTTCTGCAGCCATTTTGAAAAAGGGCCAAGCACCATACTAAAAAAGTCACTCGGACAAAACAACCCTCAAAATTCTGTTTCACTTGGTCATTTGGACTAAGAAAACACTGACACAACTTTGCACGTGTTGTTTGTCCCACCCCTAATAAATCAGTTACTGAAAAATGGAAATATCCTAACAAAAGGGACAACTGCACTAGATAAATTTGCTGGGAATATGCACATTCGTTATCTGGATATACGAGAATAAACGTTTGGAAAAGTAAGCCATTTTCCTCTCTATTGGCCATCAAGACAGAAAATGACAAAAAGCTAACTGCGAAATAACACAATTTGCCCGAAATTTTGGACTTTTCTTAATAATTAGACCCCAGACCCCATTAGAACAGAGCTTAATATTGTTTTATTCGTTTTCATTAGCAGTAGTCATAAGTAGTCCTTATTGTTAGGCAATTGCCAGATTTTTTTAACACCTCTGTGTAAACGATTTATTAGACTGATAACATGCCATTTGATATTTTTAAATAAATTGTATCCTGGTATATTTCTGACGACAACATTAATCTCAAGCTGTTCAACATTTTTTGAAGCTTGTTAGATTCAGTAGCACACTAAAAATAATTCACTTCACCTGAAGATGACAATGCAGATTGTTGAAACGTCGTGTGTAATAAAACTTAGGAGTAGTATACCATAAAATTGTTTTCCGTTATTTAAAAATAATT
>NW_008708806.1:74393-76000 GCF_000327385.1 Lottia gigantea | reverse complement strand
CGGGTCACAATGACACAACATGAACCCTTAATCACTCTAGATGGCCTATAGAAAATTTCCATTTTTTTCAGTAATTGTTTTTGATTAGGTTTCGTGTGTTTTTCAAGTCAATTGATATCTAATTAGTAGGAAACGCCAGTGCATCTAGCCCCATAACCACAAAATACACACCGTATGTGGGTGAAGCTGCGTCTGCGTAACTACACAAAGCCGAAGGAAGCAGATGGAGGTGGGTTTGATCTCTCCCGTGTAAACAACCGAACAAACCTAGAAGTAAATATCCATGTATATAATTTAACGGTACTGAGTTACAGAGCCACCAAATACGCTGATAAAATTGGAATGAAACCGAGGTCATAGGGACACGAATGAAATTGCTTCAGCAATTATAATATGGCTAGCAGCTAAAGTGTGTGATTCTCGAATACAACATCAGCATCAATACAAGCTAAAAAAGTAAATTGATTGAGCAAAAGTTTTTCGAGTCCGGTCATATCCATGCGACGCATTCAGCAAGATTTCAGACAGACTTGTGTGTATTTGCTACTGGTTACCAAATCTACATGAAAAGTACCAACAAGGGAAATCCATATGAGAAACACCAACTTACGCATGATATTACATTTCGATTTTAATGGTATCATTTCTATGCATCATATAGTGTATTCTAATGAAAGCATAAAAGTTCGAGTTTCGTTTTCTGAATACATTGGTGGTGGACTTTAAGTAAAATTGTATAGAAAAAGTGGCCAGCCTATCAACATTAGCTCCTATTATATGTCAAAGTCATACTCTGCTCGGCTTCCAATCGATTCTCAGTAAAACGGATCTCTTAAGTTAGTGAAGTTTTCACCAACATATAGTTAACATGTCTTTATGGAATTACCCGTCCAGATAAATAGAAAAGAATAATTCATACTGATATGTAGTTCAATGGTTCCGTAATAGTTGAGTGTAGTTTAGTTCCTTTTGATAAAGTTTATTAGTGACTCTAATCGTGTCATATCTGCTGTTATTCTTCTGGATTACGCGTTTGATTCAAATGTTAGTTTAAAAATAAAATTGTTGTTAAAACAAAATTTTGTTAATCTTAAATCACTGCTATTATTGTTTATTTTCACGTAAAACAAACATCTTGGACCTCATTTTCATTATGGATTACAAATGAAATGAGGTCCAACGTCCTAGCTTTAGCCACAGATTAAAAGAGCTTACTACATATGGATTACAAATGAAATGGGGTCTAAAGTCCATACTTTAGCGTACAATCTGTTGGTTTAGTAAAGTGGACGACACGTTTGTCATTCTGAAAGCCACTGATCACACCCACCAGCAGCCGAACCATCTCGATAGCAAGGAAACTCGCATCAAATTCACAATGGAAACTGAATCGGANAATCAGCTCCCTTTTCTAAACGTTCAGATTAAGAGAGTGGGCACTACCGAAAACCCACTCACACTGATCAGTACCTTCTCTAACTCTTACCACCCTAGTCAGGTCAAGAAAGGTATAGCAACCACCCTCACCCCACTGTCATCAATATTTGCGATTCTGAACACCTTGACAACGAACTCCACCACATGCAAGATGTCTTTCAATGGCTATC
>NW_008708806.1:49231-74343 GCF_000327385.1 Lottia gigantea | reverse complement strand
ACTTAAGAAAGACGATATCATTGTCATTAAAAGGAGTGACAAAGGCTTATGTTGGGTCATTCTG
The DNA here is from genome assembly GCF_000327385.1 of Lottia gigantea. Classification (NCBI taxonomy): domain Eukaryota; kingdom Metazoa; phylum Mollusca; class Gastropoda; family Lottiidae; genus Lottia; species Lottia gigantea. The sequence goes on along the minus strand of NW_008708806.1, from coordinate 74,279 downwards.
AATAGGGAGGATTACGTTTCAGAAGCAGAGAATCAACTGAATAATCCTAAACATGATGCCATTTTACCGAAACCAATTTTCAAAGAAACTGCTAATATGATTTACAATATTCTTGCCGATTCAGTCAAAACCAGTGATCTCAAACAGAAACAATATGACTATCTGTCTGTCAAACCTGATTGTCGTGAGAGACATTTGTACACTTTCCATAAGAATCCAACCAAGGAGTGGTTCATCTCGAATAAAATCCCTAAAGGCCGCACGATTATATCTGACTGTGGTAGTGAGTCGTATGCAGTTTCAGAATACATTGATCATTTCTTCCTACCTCTAGCATGTCAACATCGACACAACCGATTTTGTCAATTAAATGAAAAGTCTTTGAGTTCTCTTTAATGCTATTTTTATTCTATGTATACCAATATCGATAACACTGCTGGTTTAACGGTAGTTCGCAAAAAAAAATTATTAACTTCAGGGTCAGCTATGGGCAAACGATTCGCCCCTTTGTACGCAAACCTTTTCATGGCAGAGTGGGAACATGAGGTGTTGCCCCTCTGTTCATTTGACCCACTTTTTACGGACGCTTTTTGGATGACATTTATATCGTTTGGACCTATTCTATCGAACAGTTTTGGGAATTCTTTGAAATTCTCGACAACCACCATTCTTCCATCAAACTAACCGCAAACGTGAGTGACAAAAGCATAGACTTACTCGATACCACTGTCTTTAAGGGAGATTCCATAGCAGAAACAAATAAACTGGATATTAAAGTGTATTTCAAAGAAACTGATACTCATCAACTCTTGCACAAGAGCCCCTCTCACCCAAAACCTACCTTTTCTGGTATAATTAAGTCACAAGTTTTACGATTTCACCGAATTTGCGAAAGATCTTCTGATTTCAACCAATCACGATGTACGATTGTTTTCTCAAAACTGAAAGAGCGTGGGTACTCTAAACGATTTTTACGAAACATAAAAAATTCCACCTTAGCACAGATAGCAGCTAAAAACAGGCTTTATGCCGAAGTACCTCCAAGATTAAGGAGTACTCCATGTTTGTCCAGTAAATACAAAACATGTCCCTTTATATCAGAAACTCATTATTTTGTAAGCAACTCTTCGAATAAAAGGTACCCGATCCAGGAACATCTAACATGTGAACATTCGAATGTAATATATTTAATTGCATACAAGAAATGCCCGAAACAATATGTAGGAGAAACTGAGAATAATTTACGAACTCGTTTTAATGCTCATAGGTCGGATATCAAATTAAAGAAAGACAAGCCTGTTTCTAATCATTTCAACCTCGACCATTCAATAGACGATCTCACCCTAATCCCAATTGAGCGCATAGAAATTGACTTGCCCGAAGATGAAACTACCAACTTCCGTCAATCTAGGGAAGCCCATTGGATTGAGACAATTGGTAGACCTATAGGACTAAATATTCACTATAATGTAAGCATAGCACCCTTTGTTGTCCCGTTCAATACAACCAGCAATCGAGCAAGCAAGATAGTTCATGCCCACTTTAAGAGCCTTCAAGAGAAATTCCCCGATGTTTATAAGCAGAAAATTATAGTTGCATATTCAAAAAATAAGAACTTAAATGATAATATTGTTCATAGTAAACTAAAAACAATCAGTACATTACAGATACTATACTTCTCAGAACCCGGAACAGAAAAAACCCAGCATCAGGATCCTTGATTCCAATTTCTAAATAAAGTATCTGTTCCACCCTAGGCCTGTACATTTGGGAGAATCAAACCCTCCCTTCCCCGAAATCTAAATCATTCGCAAACGATGTTTATTTTACATTATTTGTATCGGATATTTTTCTCTAACCCTTTGCCATCTTGTATTAAATGTCTTACTTCATTGTTAGTTTACATATCCTTCACGGTAGAATCAAAAATCGTAAATTTTTCTCCGATATCATCCACTCTAGTGGTCATTGCTGAGTGCAGTTTTGGACACCGAACCGTAAGGGTGTGCTTTATTGATCCAAAAATCATATGTGTTTGAAGAAAAGGGAAATTAAGTTCGAACTAAATCCCAATTATTATCTATTAACTAAAACAGGCAACGAGACCTCAAGCAATGGCTTTTGAGCCTCTTGATACTCTTAGCCTGTTAGTTTTCAACCGAGGTGCTTTAAATCCTACAATTTGTGAACAAGAAAATAAAACTCTAGGTCATAAATAAAAATTACAGTATTTTTTTGTACGAGTCCTCTCCCTTGAAGTCGAAATCGACACAAATAGAAAAGAAAAAAAAACACAAACAAGGACAGAAAATCACAAATAAGACTGGCACGTTGACTGTTTATTTAGGCGGAAGGTTTTCGTCTTGTATTTTTCTTTCTTCAGTTTTCCTCGCTGCAATTATATGTCCGACATAAATATAATTAGGTAGACGGTTTTGGTAGTCTTTTTAGTTTCTTTCCTCAATTTTCCTCCATGCAATTTTAAGCCCGACATAACTATTTATGGCTCTAAGAAAACCTGCCCATTTTATTTGACACTCGTCTCGAATCTGAAGAGACATTTAACGTATTTCAACCTTATGTGAGTTCTTTCTTAGACGGGGCGCTGGTCCAGAGGCTGTCTTAAGCGACAAACGGGGAGGCATCGCCGAGTAAATAATCCTGTCCTCAGAAGTTCTCTTCTTTAAGCAGTTGTTGTCGATAACTACCCCGTTCAACGACGTACGCCTTCTGGAGGTTGGCGTAACAGAATGACGTTTCCCAGTCAGTTCGGCCATCGGTCACTGTCTTCTCAAACAGCAAGCGAATGGAAAATTGGTTGGTTTTCCGTCTCGGAAACAAGTGTATTGTTCCTCAGGTGATCACCCTGGCAAACGGGACAAGTCTTGAGAAAATCGGCGGAAGATTGACTGTCATTATAGTCGAAAAGAATCTCATCGCCTAGAAGAATTGCCTTGATGGCCGTGAAGACAATAATGGGTTGACCAAGATTGATGGGATTGCCTTTGACGTTGGGGCAGCAGGTGCTGTGGTTGATCAGACGGCCCATCTGTCCGTCGTCTTGGGAGGCATCTCTGTAGTGCCATTTGCCATCGAAACGGAACTTGAACATGTAGCCCATACCATCGTGAGAGCATTCGTACTTTTCGTCGCCTTCTTGCCGGAGAAATACTGGCCACCGTAGTCGATGACCTCCTGACGCCTTTGCCAGGATTGTGGAGAGGGCCTTTTTGGTACAAATAGTGCCAAGTCTGGGATCTGACGGCGTTTCGTTGTCGAACTGGGTCATTGGTGAGCTGGAGGATCGGGACGGATGGTTCGAATTCGGATAAAAGGTACTTATATAACTGGCTATGGTCTGGATCTTAGAGGGTAGTCCCGTCAGCTCTGGTTACTGCTTTGGCAAGAATTGAGCAACTTGACACTTCGTGGAGGTCTTGGAATGCCTGATGCACTTCAACGAAATACTCAGCGTACCTGTGCAGTTTTAGGTCCCTCGGATAGGAGGTAACCTTCTTGATGACGTGTCTGCCTTCCTCAAGTAACATGCCCTGATGGTCGAATCCGCTTAGGGGCCGAAACTCTGATAAATTGACGAATTTGCTGAACACGACGTGTTAGGTGGCGATCTCCTTGCCGTGGAACACTGGGAACATATCCAGGGCTAACTGTTTCAAGTGTGCCCAGCAGTCCTCTTCGGTCATGTTATCCGAGACCCTAGAGGAAAGACTACTGCATGGAGGAGGGGCACGTATAATAGAGACAGAAGCCTCTGTTCCAGAAAAAGGAGCGGCGGAAGCGCCAGAAGTGGAAAGAGCGGCGGAAGCGCCAGGAGTAAAAGGAGGAGCAGCGAAAGCGCCAGAAGTGGAAGGAATGCCAGAACTATTCTGGGGGATTTGAAACACCATGGACATTCAAGGCTTTGAGAAGGGCGTGGACTGTATCCTTGGTAAAAAAATCTGTACTCGTGGACGTCTGGGCTGACATCGGGGTCAGCCTCACGAGTGTCGTATTTGGCTAAGATGTCAGCCAATTCTTCTTTGATGCGGGGATTGGTAGTGAAGGCCGTCAGGAATGCCATATAGTCCTGAGTAGGAGTGTTTTGCTGGTGCGCCAAACGTTGCTGGTCAACGCACGACTCCTCTTTGCTGGACACGGTCTTCATTTGGTTGCAAGACGTCCCTGGCGTGTGCGTACAACGTTGGGTCAGTGGTGGCGAAATCGCAGTCGTATTGCAAAAACTTTCGAAAGCAGAGAACTCGTTCTTCATGACTGAAGATTGTAAGCCATATCCATTTCCGGAACCAAGTCATTGGCTAGTCGAGTGTAGAACTTCCTCATCAAGGGCACGTGTAGAACAGCTCTCACGTCAGACTTCGGTCTGCACATAATACAAAAGTTTTGCAATCTTGCCAACATTGATGTTGGTGCCCTTGCCGCTTTGAATAGCCTGGTTGCGTTTCGGATACGAAAATAATTTGCTCAACCATGGGTCGACCGTTTCATCAGTCTCGGACCAAGCAAACCCTTTTTTAGGGCGGTGGCAGCACGGAGTTTCTTAATATCACCAACCATTCTCGTCCTCTATAGGTCAGGGCCTTCAGTTTGGTCTTGTCGGCGGGACTCTTAGCCTTGGTCTGGTCCCTAATATCAGTGTCACTGGCATTAGAGGAGGGACCAGAAGAATCAGACTTGTCGTCAGAAGAAGGCTTGGGAGGAAGTGAAGAAGGATCCCGACGGGTAGAGGGGTGAGACTCTACGACAGAATCCGTCGTGGTGACAGCATCAGAGGGGGCAACTGCAGCCCGACTGGTAGAGAGAAGAGACTCTACATCAGTCGGGGAAACTTCAGGCATTGCTAGTTGGGGAGGTCGGGGCACTTCACTGGTGGGAACTGTCGCCCCCGATCGGCTTGGCCAGGCTTGGTCCTTGACGAGCGAGTGGCCATACATGTGTAGAATTTTTTCTACGTCCTCGCCAGTGTACAAAGCATCCTAGCCAAAGGATGGGGGGTCATGTTTCAGAAGACAAAAAAACACACGGATGATGCCATTATGTTCATCCGTTTCCACTCGGTTCAATACCTTGCCCTCTGCCAAGTCTTTGTTATGACCACCATCAAAGTGCTTTGTCAGTTCGGGAAAGAAAGCTGGCTTGGGACACAATTTGCACTGTTTGGTCCTAGGGTTCTTTTTTGTAACACTCAGATATAGTAGACTCTCAACCCAGAAGTGGTTTTGCCAGTCATTTTGATGCCTAGTTTCGGAAAGTTTGCTAAAATAGGTTTGTAGGATGGATGTGTGTTCAGTGTCATTACAGGATAGCTTCTGTCTCTGTTGTATTCTCGGAGGGTGGGACCCCCCCCCCCCCCCCCAGGAGAATAGCAATGGTACCCATGGATACCTGGTTCCGCGGACAGCCCGTGCTATCTGCTGGAGGTCAAATACCCCAACAAATAACTTAGAGGGTAGATTCATTTTGGGATCTGCGCTCGATCTCATTTTGATGCCTAGTTTCGGAAAGTTTGCTAAAATAGGTTTGTAGGATGGATGTGTGTTCAGTGTCATTACAGGATAGCTTCTGTCTCTGTTGTATTCTCTGAGTGTTACCATGTTCTAGTTCTGTAAGGTATAAATCTTTAAGAAAAACAGTAATTAAATATACCCTATTAGGATATATTGTATATTAAAAAGGTATCTGCAAATTTAATATGTATTATCACAGGTATGTATATAGAAGAAATTTATAAATAGATATATTATATGTATATGTAAATAATGTTAAAAATTAATGTTATAAATATATTACAAAATTACATTATTAGATGAAGTTAAAATATTGGATGAGATGAGATATGGTGAGATGTCATGACAGCTGCTCAAAATACCAGATCTAGCTTGGAACGAGTGAAATGACGCCTAAAGAAATCCCAGTTAGCCTTCCCTAGTCTCCATTTGCCATGACACATGACTTCCTCCTTCACAACATTGCGTGACAGCGTGATTTCAGTGACAACATGGTCACTTCCAAGGGTCTCACTGGTTGCTTCCCACGTACAGTCTTTAGCTAACCGGCTGCTTACTAATGTGAGATCGAGATGCGAACCAAGAGGAGCAACATAAGTAATGCTACCATCATTTATGCTAACCAGGTCATTGGCCTCAATGAACTCAGCAACTTGTCTACCATTAGTGTCAGTTGTTGGCGAGCCTCACAATACGTGTTTGGCGTTGAAATCACCAAGCACAATATTGTTGGTCCCGGGCAACTGATCGTAAACATACTGATATTCATTGAATCGTTGAGGTTTGCCTTTGACTTCGGGTCGATAAATATTAACGATAGAAAAAACTTTGACTTGTCGGTAAAGGATACCGTCTGTGCCTCCAGAGGAGAGATGGTTTTCAGAGGAACCTCACCATGGGATATACCATTTTTGATGTAGATGGCCAGACCCCCATCACTTTGATGGTTGAGAGCATTAGGTCTGTTTAATCTGATCAAAGTATAACCATTGATGATAGGGTCTTTATTCCTTGAACCGAGCTTGGACTCTTGGAGAAAAACGGCATCATACTGCTTCCTTTGTAGTAGCTGTACCAGTTGGGTCTTTCGTTCAGGTACGTTCAGACCATTGATGTTCAGCTGTATAAACCTGAAATTGAATGTAAAATAATTAGTGGCTTAATGGATCAGTATGGTTTTAGCATGGGGTTTGGGGTGCCGTAAAAACCTCTACGTCCATTTCCGTTACTGAGCCAGTGGGCAGTGGTCTAGCTAGCGAAGTGCTTCTAGGGCGCTCAGTCGCTTGTCTGGAGCCTGTACTTCTGTAGATGCTCCTCGACTGACGAGGTTGGCCACTCGTGGATATCGCCTTTTCTTGGCGTTTCCACTGATTGACCCACTACGTGGGTCTTCGGAACATCCGTGCTGGATATCTTCCTCTTTGGTTTGGTATCTTTGGTTGGTGGTTGTTGATTTGTGACGTGGTCGGCACATACTTTGGATACTGCGTCCATGACGTCTTTGGGGTTGATTTCACCAGCCTTGGTTCTGGAACTGATTGCTACTGCAACCAACCTGCAACAGAAATAAAAAAATTTAGACACATCCTTGAACTCCGGCGTGAATCCTTTCGGAGTTTGAGCCGGGGCAGGTTTGGGGCATTCGACCACGGGCTTGGGGGCAGCGGGCACCGTGTTGGCCGAGACGTGATGGCGAGCTTCTTGTGAGGATACCTTGTAGGTGTGCTGGATCCTTATTTCCCCTCTTCTTGATAGGAACGGAGGACACAGTGCGGAGTTGCTGAAGTGGTTATCACTCCGACAATTCACGCACCGTACCTTCTTGGACTTACACAGCTTGGTGCTGTGCCCCTCTCCACACTTTTCGCAGCATACTTTGCTGCGACAGAACTTCTCCAAATGACCCAACTTCTGGCATCTTCGTACCTTAGGGATGTAATGGTGGAGCTGGTACCTGGAATATAGAAGGGAAGAGGACAATTAGGTACTTTCCCGCTTGCGAAGGTTAGTTGGACAGTCCTAACGGACTTGCCCTCCCGAGGTTTGTAGAGGTATAAACCCTCTACAGCGTGATTGTGGATCCTCCAGCAATTCACCCTCTGAGTACTCGGAGGGGACGCCATAAATGACGACCCGTTCCGTCTTGTTGAAGGTGGACATGGCCGAGTCCACCTTCATCCCACACAGTGCGGTTTGATTGGCAGCTTAAAACGCATCTCAAAATTCAACCTCACGTTGCCGTTAGCCAGGACTTTGACCTCCGGAAGAGAGCTATACTTCCACTCTCTTCGTGCTTCCGAAAGTTTTGCCCCCGCTTGGCTTCACTATCACGATATTAGAGAATTCCGGCCTTGCTACCCTGGGTTGCATGGTACTAGCTGGCCGACTCGCAATATCGGCATAGCTAACCTTGGTGGCTTGTTGGGGAGAGGCCATTTTTACTGAAAAGAAGGTTTGATTAGTACAAATACAAAATACAATAAGACAGATAAGAGATAGCTATCAAGAATGCTTTGCAGACTGTGCAAAAATTGATAGTATGAAAATGAAAAGAGAACAACGAAACAAAACGAAACCTAGTGAAAGCTTTGTAGGACAGCTTGAATTTCTTCCGCCAAAGAAATTCTCGGCCGCCCAAAGAAAAGATAAAAGAAAAGAATAAAAAGGAACGAACTCACAGTAATTAGTGGCAGGTGTCAAAAGTTAATTGAGTAATACTTAATTGATACTTGACAGTAATCCGCTAATCCAATTTCACCAATCCAGACTAGAGAGAGAGCTAATTAGTTGTTCACAGTACGAGTGTCTGTTTTTTATGTGAAAACTATAAGCGCGGACTTGATAGTGAGCACGAAGCTTTCGATCCTACTTTCAAGTCAAATTCTATCACAGTTTTATAGTAGAAATATATTATGAAAAAGGTGGATATATTTATACAATATAATTAGGTATAAATAAATTAGGATTATGAATCTAATAAAAATTGAAAATGTTGTAAAAGTCAATAAATTATATTATTATCTGTGATATTGGACATATTTTCTCAGTATTGTGTGGCAGGTAGCATATATGATGCGCCGGCCCCTTTGATAAAAAAAAGTCGGTGCTCGCCCCATCTCTTCAAACTACTTTGACAAGGGATAGAGCGAACACCAAGTCAATGTATGAGGCCGGTACATCATATATTGTTAGGGCCAATATCGAAGGCAAGACCATTCACTTAGAGGATGGACTAATACTGACCGACGGACGATCAAGATACTATATACTAATGGGTACACGGGGGTTATAGTTTGAGCAGCCTATAGAGCAGTCCGTCAATCATTACTTCTATTGGGCCCGGGCGGGTCCTATTGGTCCAGATAATATTGAAGTAGTGATAGAAGGAAGTATATAAACTGGGATCGACATTTTTCAGAAAGATGGAAAATTCTGTGATTGTGACCCCGTGACTGATGGGATTTGTCACGAAGCGACAGAAGCTATCACATTGAACAAACAGATGTTTGAGGGATTCGACTTCCACTCCACAGAATTTGCATTTCAGATCAAAATCTGTGGAGCTCAAAAAGAATTTTTGTAGGCAGGGCCGAATGCACAACGAGAAACAGAAAGTCTTTTTCCTGAAGATTTAGTTTTGAATTTTGAATATTGCCAAAGATAGACTTGAAGTTGATATGTCTGTTTTCTCGTTGTATTTTGGGTTCAATTTTAAGGTTCTGAATGAGTGCCAAATAGATGTCCTTTGATGTGGTCTTTGAGGTAATTTTGAAGCCGAATTTCCGAAAGTTCGTCAAGAGAGATTTATAGGACGGGTGTTTGTTCAAAGTCATTGTTGGATAGCTTCTGTCGCGGTTATATTCTCTGAGGGTGGGGCCTTTCCGTTACTCAAATGACTTGGATTCGTATATAAGGCCTTTCTCTCCAGCTATTCGACATCATTTTGATTAGCCAATGGTACTACCACGAGGTAATACTTTCTTCTACTCTTTACACCTGTTGCTAATTGCATAATTGGCCCCGCCAGACCAGTCACTGGATTATCATTAGCAATACTCTCTCAGCCGATATCCTGTCTCCCTGTCTCTGTGAACGGATTATCTCCAATATCCAAAGTATCTGTGTAGTGCCATACGCCTGTCATAGGGCAACTGTCTTTATATATCCCTGTCTTCACTAAGCAAATCATTCACTTCACTGTGTGTGAGTTACTTTTACTGGCAATGATACTTTAAATACAGACATCTACAAACTATTTGAAATCCAAAACGGAACAAAAAAACAGATAACAGAATTAGAACAAGAAACAGGCAATATCACCGCCGAAAAAGATCAAATATTAGAAACAGAAAATTACTATACCTCACTCTATACCTCCCAAAACATCTCTATCAATTCTTACCTAGATTCTACTCTACTTTCCACTGAAGAACAGCAACTTTCTCTCTCTTCTCTTATTACTGAGGAGGAGGTCTTTGCTGCTCTGAAGTCACTTGATAACAACAAATCTCCGAGAGCATGTATGTGTGTGAGAACAAATGCAGTGCTGTGTGGGGTACATGCTGTGTCTGTGTGTTAGTGTGTGGATGTAATATCAGTGTGGAAGGCGGATGATGAGCACAGTGTGTAAGTAGCATTCGAATGTGTGTGTGGGTGAATGAGATAGTGTGACTGTCGAGTCAGTGAGAGAAAGAGTTCTTATACATACGTTTTATAGTTTTAAACTTAAAATCAAAATGTATATTTAAACTGTAAATAATTAATGTAAATATGTTAAAGAAATCTGTAAATGCTATAATATATAAATAATTATACTGCACAATGATGATAAAAAACAGTACAAAGGTCGTCTACTATAGTCAAATATTTTCTTTACAAAACTCACCCTTTTTAGGTTCTAACATACTAATACTAGCAGGTAACAATCCTATGTCTTAGAGTTGGGATCTCAGGGCCTCTAACCCCCCTGGCATCCTTCCAGCTACTACATAGGACCACTAACAACAATAGCCCGTAACATCGAAGTGGTGAAGTCGAGTAACCCTGGAAAATAATAAACCCTTCTCTGGAGAAATGTACTGTGTGTCTTGCTATCACTTGTATATATGAGATCGCTTTAAGCAGACACAATATCTGAGTGCTTTAAGAAAGGAAAAAAAAATGAAAGCTTCATTTATCGGTTCCTCATTCATAACCCGTCTTCACCACTATTTGAAGAACAGGCAGGAATATTTGCACCGAAATTACACCACGCAATTCCTGGGGAAAGGCGGTGCAGGCTACAAGCAGACGGAGGCTCAGGTACGCTATTCCTATCAGAGGAACGATTTCTTTACACATGCAAAATGAGCTTTTCCCTGGGTGTCAGCAGGCATTTCAACGCATTATTAACGATCACCTTTTCCGCTTGCAATGCAATGTGCCATGCCTTGATCGAAACATGTCGATAGTTTTATTAATGATTGATTTTAAATGTTTTTCAGGTCCCTTTGATAGACCGTCACACAGACGTGGTTTTTATCTATGTCGGGGGCAACAAGGTATTGCCCGGACTACCTCGGGGGTTCCATGCCCGTTCCATGCATAGGCTGATTAATAAGATCACGCTTCGAATTGGGCCCTCGAAGCCTATCTACATCATTAATTTGTATGGACAGAACCGCCCGCGCCATTGGGAAAGTGCCCGAAGATACATACGTGCTGTGCGCGATGTAAATAAAAGGTTCGAACAAATGGCGAAAGGATATTTACTACGTTAACACATTTGGAGAGCGTCGACACACCCACCCTGGCATATCGTGTGTGCTGTGCTCCGACGGAGTTCACCTGAACGAACTAGGCCAGGGTTCTTTACTCTGGAAGCTGTCCAGAGTATTGAAGTGAATGTTATTGTTAATGTTATTGTTAAATAAAATTGTATTATTCCTAACGGTGTCTTGCATCAGTGCAATCAAATCCCCGTCCCTGAATTGTCGTTGGTTTGAAACTGACACGTCCACCCACAGCCAAATTCTCATTGGCTTGCATAGTATAGAAGGCAGGCTAAGGTAATATCCTGCAAAAACAAGTCGGATGATTGGTGTATTGAAGACTTGAAGGTGGGCCTAATGCGTAATGCCTCGAGAGACCCGTGTCAGATCAGTGACAGATAATCTGATAAACATATTATGTCCAATGATTGGTGTAGAGGACTAAAGAAAGCTGGAGAATTGCATACTAATCCGACCCGTGCCGCCAATCTCCTTGCATAAACACGATCAATCGATCAATCATTGTTCTTTCATACTTTCAATGATCGCCTTTAATTGAGGCTGACTAAGGTAATCTCTTGCATAAACACAATCAATCGATCAATCATCGTTCTTTTGTACTTTAATTGAACGTTGCTTGTCTCTCTCTCTCTATACCCTATAAGGCAGACAGTAGATAAAAAATGGGTAAATGATAACGCACAAACTCAGCCGCATATTACATTGCATTTGCATACGTCCCTTACTTACGAATGGCATCACTTGCACGGTCATATTGGCCTTTGGAATCTTAATTCATTGATAATTGAACAGGCATGGGCAAACAGAAAGGCGTCAGAAAGTCGAAACGGCACTTGGTGCCAGCCCCGGTGTGTTGGCCATAAGGTCAGGTCGATCCAAGTCGCATTGGGCCTATGCAAGTGTAGGCAATTAGCCTGGAATGGGCCTAGTCCTATTTCCCCATAGACTCTCCATGTTACCAAATGAACCAGACTTGGACACGCAGGGGCAGACGGGAAGTTACCGATAAGGAGTTGACGGTTCAAAAGACCACTGGAATGCAAACTGGTCAGTCCGACGTGAGAGTCACACTTCATGTGCCTTTGATGAGGCAATATTTCACCCGACTGGCCAATAACATGGATGGCTTTGACCAAGGTTATAGGTTGCAACCTTCTGCCACTTTCGAAATGTCGAGTTATTTTTTGCTAGCGGGAAAGTTCCTAATAGTTCCCTATTCCATGTACCAGCTCCACCTGTATATTAAAAAATGTGGATGCCAGGAATGTCAGAAGTTGGGTCACCTAGAAGTTGTAGGTTTGTTGAGAAAAATATGGTTAGGGAAACAGTACGAGTCGAAGATTCGGTGTTAATTGTCGCAGTGATAGCCACTCCAGCAACTCTGAAAAAGTGTCCTTTCTTCTTGTGTCGGTCAACACGGTCCCAGCTGCCCCGTATGTTGTGTATGATGATGTGATAAAATAAACCTGAATATAAATTGAAATACTATAGAATCCAAACTGATGGTTCAAAGTATTTGAATGAAATTCTAGGCCCATGGCCAGACTGGTTTGTTCGGTGGATAAAGGAATAAATCCTAAGGGGCGTATGGTGTTTATTGCAATAGTGGAATTGGTCGGTTAATGTGAAGCACTAAGAGCATGGTTTCCAGTTTACATGTGTTTAGTGAGGAAGTAACCCAGCGATTGTTATTATGGAAGCTAATAGAAATACTTGCTTTGGGTTTGAAAGTATTTTTTATATAAAAATAAAGGTAAAGGATGCTGTAGTGGTTTATTGTCCTAGATTTAAACTATTTGATGTTTTATCCAAAATAACCTGTGTGGCCAGTGTTATTTATGAAATGGGAGATTTTTCTTGGATCTATGCCAAATATGGTTTTTAAAAACTAATTGTTTGTATATTACATTTCTATTGGTATCAGCCAAGGTTCATTTCGTTGAGGTACCAGATTAAGTCATCAAAGGATCCTTGAAGTTCCCGAGTATGTAAGGGACCTAAAAGAAAGTTGCAGGGGGAGTCCAAACCTGCATAGGGTCGCAATTTTCGGGGGGTTGGCTAAGTTGTTACATTTGTTTTCTCAAAATCAGTCGAACACCTTGTTCTATCTTTTTCTCAGCAGGTAATTGTTCTAAATGGCAGATGGAAGAGTTCCCTTTCCTGGTAATCTGGCATTTTCCCCAAATTATTCCTTGTTGACATATTATGTAACAGAAGGAAACAAACTTTCCAATTCCTAGTTGGCATATTATGTAATACAGAAGGAAACATAAGCTATCCAGGCGAGTTTTTTTGTGCACAATTGCAAACATCTATAGTGTTTTTGATTTAAAGATACTGGGACAATGAATAGTAATTAAACCAACTTGACTCATCTACACTAGAAACGCTACTGACTGGATCCCCATTGTCTCTTTCTTCTTTACCTATTCAACAATTCACAATTTGAATACAAGTCCTATCAGGTCACACAAATATGTTATTCTTCAAACGTAACCAACACTCCGGTAAAAAAGGAAAGAAAACAAATATGATGAACTGATCAACAAAGCAAAGAGAAAGCGTTAGAGTTAAATAAGAAAGCTCTGGAGATTTTTTCTCAGAGAATTTCTATATTTGAATTAATTCTATGTTAATAATTCTAGATATAATCAAACTCTGTATATAAATAAACTCTATGTAAATAATTCTATATTAATATACTATATCTATGAATAAATGATATTATAAACAATTGAATGTAAATATATGATATATGACTGTTTGGTGATTATATGGAGTAGAAAAAGTAAAAGTAATTAAGAATTATGTTTTAAAAATATAAATGTAATGAATATCACAGATAAGGCTGAGAAGAGAATGGTTATAGTAGCACCCCATCGGACCTGACGCCATCTAGGTAAACCGTAAACGTACTATAACTCTGTCCCCAAAAAGAATTCACGTATCTCACGTTCTGGGCCCACCCTGAAAATCTTCGCAAATCGCTTGATGATTCTTATCTCTTGCCGTTTGTATTCTCGCAAATTATGACATCTCCGAGGTCTCGACAGTCCGTACTTTATGATGAGTATTGGTTTGGATATCGATAGAGCGTATCATCGCTCGCACCTGATACAAATTCTTTGCGTCTAAATAAACAATCGAGTGAGAACTGACAAGTGTTTGCACGTGCCAGTCTCGAAATGTGATTTTTCTCTTTTCTTTTGTGGTTTGTGTTTTTTTTTTATTTTGTCGATTTCAACTTCAAGGGAGAAAACTCGTACGGAAAAGAAAACAACACCTGCCCAATATTCTGTTTAATCTTTTATTCTTATCTTGTTGAAGATGAGAGCTTAATTTTTTTTTAAATTACGGCAAGTATTTTGGGTACAACTTTCGGAATTACTTACTTTAATCATCGAACTTTTCGAACATACTTTAAAATTCAGACAGTCTCTTAAATCTACTTGCAGCTAAAGTTAAAAATTTTGTATTTGTTAAAATTGCCAGATATATTGTTTGTATTGTGATCTAAATATACAGTTACTCCATCTCTCCGATGCGAGGTCGAAAGCCCCTTGAAATTAGGGCGCGAGCCAGATCCTCAATGTTACGATGATCAAAAACCATACTGAAATCAATCCCACGCCCTCTTTTATTATTATATTAACATCTGCTGACAATGTTTTCTATTGTCGACATCTCATCTGAGCCAATTTAAGTTTCCTCCTCTCTTTCGAAGACAACCCAATGACAGGTTTAGCGTTGCTTAACCTTCTTTTAAGCAATAAGAAAACCACATTCTGGAGGAAAAAGTGATGGAGAACGATGGACTTTCAATTATCTGTTGCAATTCTGACACGGGCGATACGGTGGTGGAAACCAGCATGTCCTGTTATAACCGATATCGATGCATCTTCTATGCTCTTGTCATAAATATGGCCCGAATTGTGTAATGGCATGCATCAGTTGGCATGGATATATTGTTGTATCGCAGAATGAGTTTCTGTGGTTGAGGCAGTTGTATAGGAGCATGGTGTTATATTTTCATGTGGGTCGGCATAGTAACAATGAATTTATTATGTCGATGATTTTCTCGTATCACGAAGTGTTTTTGTCATCGCTTTCAGTTGAAAAACCTTTTGTAGCGTAGCATAGCGGTTTCTACATGTTTTCTTTCTGTTTATACATCGATAAAATAATGCGGTGGGTCTATGTCGAAAACGTACTAGAACGTCGAAAGTTCAGTTGGCAACTTTGGACCTGGATGAATAACATCGTTTAACTATATGTCTCTACAACGCGCAGCAACGTCCACAACAATTCTGACTTTAGTTGTAGATTTTTCCATACGAAATGTGGCAAATACCACGAAGGATTAGAAATGTCACACGGGGATGTATGGATCCCTTTTACTCATAGTCACGAATAATTGAACGATATTGTTCTGCGACTATAGGCTTACGCTTTAGAGAGTTTTCTAAATTATGCAAACGAAGTTTGGCTACATCAAAGTTCGATACTGCTTCCAAACCTGATTTGTTAGCACGCCAAGGTATTCCGACGCGATACCTTTGCTTTGTAACATCGAATAGCAAAGACCGTTTCGTAGGCATAATAGTCTCGCTTTCCGATTGCGTGTAAAGTTTGTGCTTGCTAACACCAGATTGTTCGACATCCCACATTGGTTTAAGTAGGGAATCAAGATTTGACTCATCGTTCCGAATGTTAAAAGTTTGTGATAATGAATGCGAGGATTAGATTCAGTAGTACGAATAGGGTTTATAGGTCCAATAAAGACAAGTAAGGCGAGCGATAGGTTCACCGGGTTGGCCAACGATTTCCGAATGTGACCTAGGAACCTGTTCAGAATTCAACCCAACAAATAAGTCGATATGAGTTGGATGTGCTATTTCTGGAAACGGGATTCCACAAAGGTGTGGCCAATTGTACGAATGACGTAACCAGTCGACAGCGGTTAAACCACCAGTAGCGTTCTTAACCGTAAAGGCGTCCAAGTTAAAATCAGTCAGTCTACATTACTTATACCAAAAGTGACCCCATCCGATTTCAAGGATGTTTTAGAACAACATAAAACGTATACGTTTAAGTTGATTGTGTCACCATGCAAACCTAATTCGTGTTTGACAAATTCGCTAACATATCTTGTCTGTTAAGCACGCATCTAGTAAAGCATAGAACTTTAGCCGCCGGTTGTTTTTTTAATATAAACACAGATACAATGTGCATAGCCAAACTGTCATTATTAAACTAAGTATGAATTCGTGCTGGCTACGACTCTGATGCGGGATATCATATTTAAAAATCCATGCACAACCAAACAATGACTTAAAGTAAATACTTTCTTTTCTTTTTTTCACTGCATTTTCAAATTCTAAATCTTTTATTTCAGGTCCATCTTCAACGATTCTCATTATATCACTCAATACACCTGTTTTAACAGAGCATCTGAGTTTAGTCTTAATTGTGTTTACCTCTACCCCTTTAGCACTGCTCACTAGAAACTGGTAATAGTAAACAACATTCAAGTATCATTAGTAAATTTGGCAGCAATTCTTGATATAGAATACAGACAGCACTACCAACATCTTAAAAAAGGAAAAGTCTTGGTATGCACTACTACTTGATCTTTTGTAGTGTCCATATTCTATATCACAAATATGATTGTCAATGACAAAATTTTGGGCAAAATTATCAGCAAATAACAAAATATAATTGGTAGACGACATGCTATTAACAATATCAACTTACACTAACCCTGACACCAAGTTATCAACTATATTTTGAATGTAATGTTTTTGTGAACTTAGTAAGATAAGACAGATTTATTGTATATACGCCCTTTGTGGACAGAATACAAAAACCAACAGTACAATGGTTTACAATAAAACGAAACACGATATAAAAAAGAACACATTGAAGTGAAAAAATAATATAATTAGAAACATTGAAAGGATATAATTATCTAGACACAGGTTTATGGAACAACAATCCAATCAAGAAGTAATGGGCAAACTATATATACATTAATGCTTATTTTTAAGAACACACAAGAGATAAATGGTTTATTGATACATTACATTAAATTTTAACAGGTACATAATTCTTAAAATAACATACAGGCTGATTAAGTAAAATAATTGAAATAAAGTAAATGAATTCAAAAGGATTAATTGTTTTAAATAACTTACTATGGTTAAAGTTGAAAAATTTTAATAAATTGAATACATTTATAAATATGAATAATTACAAGTTGATGAATTTATCATATGCATGCGATAAACGAACACCTTCATCTCTGTTAAAGTCAGGCTGATATCTTCTGATGTTGATAGCTTCATGAAGTCTCCTGGTTCTATCCATGTGCTTATTATTTGTCAGTATGTTGGTGTTGTCAAAGTTGACTTTTTGTCCTGTTTTCTTCCCATAGCAAGATGTTCAGCCACAGCAGATGTTCCTTCATTGCCGGGCTTGTCTTGATGGTCTTTGAGTCGAACATCAAGGGGTCTCTTTGTTTCCCCTATATAAGAACTTCCACAGGAGCACTCAACTTGGTAGACACAACCCATAGGTTTTTGGTTGTTGGAGGGATTCAATTTACCATTGGCTCTGAGCAAATCTTTAAGCCGTTTCAATGCCGACTGACTTTTTCAGGATCTCCTTGATTTGGTATGATGCCTTTCCGATGAATGGGATAGCTAAGCGGGTTGATGGTCTGTTGGGATTAGGCTGTTGGTTGGTTGGTTTTGCCATTAATACTGATCGAAAAGCTTGATGTACAAAGGCTGGGAGGGTTGGTGGGGTAGTTGTTGTGCAAGCAAAATACTTTCTTGATGTGTTGTAATTCTTGTTGAAAGTATTCCGGGTCTCAAATCCTTTTCGCTCTTCTGACCGGTGCTGAGATGGCTGCCCTTTTGACATGTTGAGGGGTGTTGGAATGGTAGTTCACATACTGATCTGTATTAGTAGGTTTCCTGTACACGCATGTCTTCAACTGACCTAACCGCTTAATTCTCACATCCAGAAAGGGTATAGAGTCATCTTCTTCTGCTTCCATGGTGAAATTCATCCTCTAATGCTGAGCATTCATCTTCAGCGCTAAGCATGGCAAAGGTGTCATCAACTTTCCGGAACCAGCAGATTGGTGAGATCGGAGGTTTCCATGGTCTTTTCCTTAAAGGCTGTCATATAGATTTCAGTAATCAATGGTGACAAGGGGCTTCCCTAAGGTATACCGTGGACTTGTTCATTGACCTCATTTCCCCATGTGAAGTAGGTAGAGGAGATACACATCTGAATGAGATCGACGATGCTGTCTGTAGTAAGTGTAGTATCTAGTGGGGTCTCTAATTTAGATATCTTATTTCATATGATACTCAACACATCTTTACATGGGACATTGGTGAATAAGTCGACAACATCATATGAGTACATCTTCCTTGTGGTCTGCAGTTCTTTCAATTTGGTGACAAATTCTTCTGAGTCTTTTAATGAATGAGTTAGCTGTTTTCCCCAAAGGTGTCAAGATTCTGCTAAGATGTTGGGCGATGTTATAGAAGACAGAGCCTTGATGGGGTTTTTGTGGCATATGGTGAACGTGGGTGACGGCTTGATCTCAGTTAAAATTTAAGTTGATTGGTAATTTGGTTACTGGATTCAAGTTCGTTAAGCTCTTTATCCAACCCGTCTTTGTATATGCTCTATGGGTTTTCACGGAGTTTTCTGTAAGTTATCGCATCACTAAGTAGTTCTGTGACAGTTTTTTTGGCACTCTTTCTTATCCATGATAACTGTGGCTTTCCCCTTGTCTGCTGTTAAAATGGCGATCTTATTGTCTTGTCTGAGGTCAGTGAGTGCATCCCTTTGAACTTTGGTTAAGTTGTTAGGTTGTATCTTGTTTTTAGCGAGGATCTCTGTCACTTGGTGTCTCAGGTAGATGATATGACCGCCCGGTGCGAATTTGTGTAAGCCACGTTCTATGTTGACGATGAAGTCATCATGGTTTTTGAGTGTGGCAACGGGTGAAAACTTTAGACCTCGGGAGAGGAGGTTTATCTGCTCGTCTGTAAGATTTTTCTGGCTTAGGTTGATAACAGTTTTGGTTAGAAATTCAATTTGTTTTGGTCTGGTTTGACAAATACTCTAAATGGTTATTCTGTCTTAAGTTTTCAAATTTGGTTTGTTGTGAGCTTTTGATTTTTTGGCCAAGAAGGTTTTTGGTCTTCTCTTGTTTGGATATAATTAGATGAAAATTATTATACCTTTATATACATACAATTCAATTAGAGATCTGACAAAAGTAGAATATGTGTAAAGTAGATCAATAACAGAAACAATTAAAGATAGTTCATATTTACAGCCAAAATGTTTCAATTGCATATTTTCCAGGAATAGTAACAATACAATAAATATGACGTCCTGATATTGTCTTAGGGTGTTATGATGGAATTACACTTATGGGATGAAGAAAATAATCTAACAGATTGTAAAAAATCAAACTAAACCGTTTAATTTAGGATTTAGTTTCTCAATGAAATATTTAGAAAAGTAGGACGTAAAACTCCATTCATTTCATTTCATTTTTCTCAATGAAATATTTAGTAAGCTGTTTTGGCTGGACAGTTTGTTATTTATGGATAAAGTTTGTTGAAAAACCATAGTGGCAAATCATTTGATGATCATCCAATTGATGACAACGAAGTGGGTGATGATAATGATGTCGTAGAGATAGACGACGATGCAGCTGATGCAATTACAAGAAGTGTAACAGGAACTTTAAAGAAAAAGCCTTGGACAGAAGAATTTACAAATATATCTTTACAAAACATTTCTGTTTGCCCTACCCCTAATATTTGCGCCGAATTTGTACTTATAACGCTATTGGTGATAGCAGCCACGAGAAGGTACCCCCTTCTGGATTTGTATTCTATTATCATATCATTAATAGACGCAATATGAAAGGCGTTCATGAAGCCATGGCGGTGGCTTTCCAGAGTAGACAGAATGGATAAAAGAAAATCCTTCAGCGTCCGAAATTTTGAAAGAATACCCTAGCTAGATATATTGATACTCCCGAAATGGTAAGAATTTCTCATATTCTTGAGGTATTTCACAATACTCTTATTTATGGAATATTTAATTTTCCTAGAAAATTTAACGAGTGGTAGAATTACCAAATGTTTTAAATTTTACATTGATGAAAAACGCCATTGAATTTAATATTTTTAAAGTATTAAAGATTTTTTTGAAATTATTTACAATATTTTTTATATTAATAACCCTTGTATGTCGTCCTCATATGTGGACATTATTTAAACAACATGAATAGTTAATAGTATGAAGATAAAGAGTAAAACATAAAAAAATAAAATAAGGCATATATACAAAGAAAAATATAAACGTTCTAAATGCATTATATTTTATATTTTAAAAGGAAAGGTCACTGAAAACAATTTATAACGTTCCACTAAATAAAAGTCCACTGAAAATATGAGGTAATGGGAAAAACGTGTACTAAGGAAAGGTCACTTAAAACCATTTATAACGTTCCACTGAATAAAAGTCCACTGAAAATATGAGCTAACACAATAAAATCCATTAAAGTCCATGAAAATGTCCACACGCAACAAAACGTCAAAAGAATTCACTGAAAGTTGTTAAAAATATACACTTAAAATAATTGGTTAAGGCAACAAAGAGAGCGTCTACGATATGAGGTCGATGGTGAATTATAGAGCTATGGGTTTTCCTCATCATCGACCTCAACTTAAACTGTTTCCCTTGACGGAAACTGTGTAGGCACATATTCTTCGTTCTGCCGGTTGGATTTGGGTGTCGGTGGTTTCATCGCGAACTATTGAGTGAGGTGTACTTTTAGTCTTGGTAAGTTGGGGTGACTTCGATTGAACCTCTGTGGTCGAGCTAGAGTTTATGGAGAAATGACGTAATTATCTTCAGCGAGCAAGCCGAGTGAGGGTCGCAATCGAATTTGATCGAGTTAAGGCAATATGGGGGGACTTTTGACCATATATAGACATTCCATGCTACCATGTTAACTCGTGTTTGACTCTCCCAATAGTGAGTGTTGGAACCGAGCTGACTCGAGTCTAACCCGGACTCCAATCGAAGTCACCCTTGGTTAGCAAATATCCATAGCAAAGTTCTATGATAGTTCAGAAAACGTTAAGTAAAAAATAAATGTCTCATGTTTTATGTATAAACGTAATCGACAGTTATTGTATAATAATACAACGGTGCTAATGCAATAAACTTCACTCGATCTAGCTAAAATGGTATAGCGAATAGTCATGGTTCATTACCACTGGTAAGTCATTGACTATACAACTGATTTATTTACATGTGAATAGTCATTTTCGTAATAGAATACTTGTTTTTCTTTTCTTTTTAAACTTCCACCCCTGTATAATAAGAAAGTAATATAGATTGTATAACTTATATCAAATATATTATAATCTTAAACTAAAATGGCGATAGTTGTGTTACTGATAGGAATATTAACTCAAACAATATTAGGTATGTTATATATCTTATTATAATCATATAGTACATATAATCATATGTTGAATAATCATAATTTATTCATTATAGCTTCATTTATTCATTGTGTTAATGTATAAATACTAATAAACCGAATCTTAGAGGTCCAATGTTGAAATTACTTATCTGTTATTGGGATCGTGTATGTTCTTTCCCCTTTATTATTGATATAATCATTGAATATGGATTGTATATACGTTTATTTACTTATTACTTAAATATTCTCCTTCTATTCTAGGTCAAGTTATAATAAATACTGAACCTAATAAACTAGTTGATTGAGAATCTGGTAGTATTACCTGTTATTATAACAATGTAATAGACAGTAACTGTATAATATTCTCTTTCTATTCTAGGTCAAGTTATAATAAATACTGAACCTAATGAACTAGTTGATGGAGAATCTGGTAGTGTTACCTGTTATTATAACAATGTAATAGACAGTAACTGTATAATATTCTCTTTCTATTCTAGGTCAAGTTATAATAAATACTGAACCTAATAAACTAATTGATTGAGAATCTGGTAGTGTTACCTGTTATTATAACAATGTAATAGACAGTAACTGTATAAATATTCTCCTATTCTAGGTCACGTTATAATAAATACTGAACCTAATGAACTAGTTGATGTAGAATCAGGTAGTATTACCTGTTATTATAACAATGTAATAGACAGTAACTGTATAAATATTCTCCTATTCTAGGTCAAGTTATAATAAATACTAAACCTAATGAACTAGTTGATGGGGAATCTGGTAGTATTACCTGATATTATAACAATGTAATATACAGTAACTGTATAAATATTCTCCTATTCTAGGTCAAGTTATAATAAATACTAAACCTAATGAACTAGTTGATGGAGAATCTGGTAGCGTTACCTGTTATTATAACAATGTAATAGACAGTAACTGTATAATATTCTCTTTTCTATTCTAGGTCAAGTTATAATAAATACTGAACCTAATAAACTAATTCATGGGGAATCTGGTAGTATTACCTGTTATTATAACAATGTAATAGACAGTAACTGTATAATATTCTCTTTTCTATTCTAGGTCAAGTTATAATACATACTGAACCTAATAAACTAATTCATGGGGAATCTGGTAGTATTACCTGATATTATAACAATGTAATATACAGTAACTGTATAATATTCTCCTATTCTAGGTCAAGTTATAATAAATACTGAACCTAATAAACTAATTCATGGGGAATCTGGTAGTATTACCTGATATTATAACAATGTAATATACAGTAACTGTATAATATTCTCCTATTCTAGGTCAAGTTATAATAAATACTGAACCTAATAAACTAATTCATGGGGAATCTGGTAGTATTACCTGTTATTATAACAATGTAATAGACAGTAACTGTATAATATTCTCCTATTCTAGGTCAAGTTAAAATAAATACTGAACCTAATGAACTAGTTGATGGAGAATCTGGTAGTGTTACCTGTTATTATAACAATGTAATAGACAGTAACTGTATAATATTCTCCTTCTATTCTAGGTCAAGTTATAATAAATACTGAACCTAATGAACTAGTTGATGGAGAATCTGGTAGTGTTACCTGTTATTATAACAATGTAATAGACAGTAACTGTATAATATTCTCCTTCTATTCTAGGTCAAGTTATAATAAATACTGAACCTAATGAACTAGTTGATGGAGAATCTGGTAGTGTTACCTGTTATTATAACAATGCTTATACAATAAGTTTATCTCGATCTGGTGATGATAGTAATATAGCTAACTGTTTTGTTACTATACAAGAACAAGATTGTAATATCCTAAATCCTGGACCATCAAACAACTATACCGACTATAGAGGATTCTATACAGCATCTAAAACAACTACTAGTGTAACTATACATATTGATACAGTATCTAAACAAAGAGATGGTGGTATCTGGATATGTAGAGTGGGTGAACTTCCATCTGAATCATTTCGAATCAATAAAACTATTAATGTTAAAGGTAATTCTATGTTACTAGAGCTTCATTATTTCATCTAGTTTTAATTAAATAGACTCTTCATAAATAATTATTTATAACTAAAACAAATAAATTCGAAATGTTGTCTGCACTTGAAATAGATATTAAAGAAAAAACCGGAAAAACATATTCCAAGATGACGAGTAGGAACGATATGAGATTAATAAACAGGAAAGGAATGACTTTTGAATTGTTAATTCCTATAAATCACATATTAATAGATTTCAATTTTATTTTGATTTGTTATTTCTAGTACCAGTGAAAGGTGTCGAAATAGAAAATAAAAACAGTCTAAATCTAGTAAATGGATTGTCTACCACAATGAATTGTAAAGTCACCAATAATCCTGATCCAGTAATAAATTATAGATGGTTTATAGTAGAAACAGATCAAACATTATCAACATCATCATCTTTCCAATTGACACCAAATAAAAATCAAAATGGTCAAACTCTATCATGTTCAGCAGACAATGGATATGGTAGTAGTAAATCTGATACTGTTATTCTAGATGTTCAGTGTAAGTATTTTATAAAAATATGTAACTATAATTTAATTTTGCCGCACCATATCATAACAAAAGAAATTGATAGGTCGTAAATGAAAAAAATAATTTGAATAATATGCAAATTTAGTACAAAACATGAAAAAGAAAATATTCTGAAAATCAAGATAGTACTAACAATTTAAATTTACGCTAAAACTCTAAATATAATAGGTATAAAAATTGACCAAAATTTCACATACCATCTGAAAAAAAATCTTTGTTACAACAGATTATATTCTAGCAGGTTAATATAGACTAAGCTTAAATCATTTTGAAATCAAGCATATTGTGTATTTCTCTTATTAGATAAACCAAGTATATTTTATATTTCTGTTGTTAGATAAACCAAGTATATTCTATATTTCTTTGTTAGATAAACAAAGTATATTTTATATTACAGATAAATGAAGTGTATTTTATATTTCTATTGTTAGATAAACCAAGTGTAAAGATAGAACCTGAAGTATCTGGTAACTATAAAATAATAGAAGGTAATATAGTAGAATTAAAGTGTATTGTAACTGATGCTAATCCTAATGGTAGTTTGAGTTATAAATGGTATAAAGATACAACAACTACCCCTACAGGACAAGTTGATTCTACAGTTCAAATATCACAGAAAGGAGTATATACAT
>NW_008708806.1:47477-49181 GCF_000327385.1 Lottia gigantea | reverse complement strand
CTCTACCTACTTCACATGGGGAAATAAGGTCAATGAACAAGTCCACGGTATACCTAAGGGAAGCCCCTTGTCACCATTGATTACTGAAATCTATATAACAGCCTTTAAGGAAAAGACCATGGAAACCTCTCCGATCTCACCAATCTGCTGGTTCCGGAAAGTTGATGACACCTTTGCCATACTTAGCGCTGAAGATGAATGCTCAGCATTAGAGGATGAATTTCACCATGGAAGCAGAAAAAGATAACTCTATACCTTTCTGGATGTGAGAATTAAGCGGTTAGGTCAGTTGAAGACATGCGTGTACAGGAAACCTACTCATACAGATCAGTATGTGAACTACCATTCCAACACCCCTCAACATGTCAAAAGGGCAGCCATCTCAGCACCGGTCAGAAGACCATCAAGACAAGCCCGGCAATGAAGGAACATCTGCTGTGGCTGAACATCTTGTTATGGGAAGAAAACAGGACAAAAAGTCAACTTTGACAACACCAACATACTGACAAATAATAAGCACATGGATAGAACCAGGAGACTTCATGAAGTTATCAACATCAGAAGATATCAGCCTGACTTTAACAGAGATGAAGGTGTTCGTTTATC
The DNA here is from genome assembly GCF_000327385.1 of Lottia gigantea. NCBI lineage: Eukaryota > Metazoa > Mollusca > Gastropoda > Lottiidae > Lottia > Lottia gigantea. The sequence goes on along the minus strand of NW_008708806.1, from coordinate 48,575 downwards.
GCATGCATATGATAAATTCATCAACTTGTAATTATTCATATTTATAAATGTATTCAATTTATTAAAATTTTTCAACTTTAACCATAGTAAGTTATTTAAAACAATAGTTGTCTATATGTAATCTTCAATTAATCCTTTTGAATTCATTTACTTCATTTCAATTATTTTACTTAATCAGCCTGTATGTTATTTTAAGAATTATGTACCTGTTAAAATTTAATGTAATGTATCAATAAACCATTTATCTCTTGTGTGTTCTTAATAATAAGCATTAATGTATATATAGTTTGCCCATCACTTCTTGATTGGATTGTTGTTCCATAAACCTGTGTCTATATAATTATATCCTTTCAATGTTTCTAATTATATTATTTTTTCACTTCAATGTGTTCTTTTTTATATCATGTTTCGTTTTATTGTAAACCATTGTACTGTTGGTATTTGTATTCTGTCCACAAAGGGCATATATACAATAAATCTGTCTTATCTTACTAAGTTCACAAAAACATTACATTCAAAATATAGTTGACAACTTGGTGTCAGGGTTAGTGTAAGTTGATATTGTTAATAGCATGTCGTCTACCAATTATATTTTGTTATTAGCTGATAATTTTGCCCAAAATTTTGTCATTGACAATCATATTTGTGATATAGAATATGGACACTACAAAAGATCAAGTAGTATTGCATACCAAGACTTTTCCTTTTTTAAGATGTTGGTAGTGCTGTCTGTACTCTATATCAAGAATTGCTGCCAAATTTACTAATGATACTTAAATGTTGTTTACTATGAAACATTGAAAGGATATAGACACAGGTTTATGGAACAACAACAGTGACCAGTGCTAAAGGGGTAGAGGTAAACACAATTAAGACTAAACTCAGATGCTCTGTTAAAACAGGTGTATTGAGTGATATAATGAGAATCGTTGAAGATGGACCTGAAATAAAAGATATTGAATATGAAAATGCAGTGAATAAAGAAAAGAAAGTATTTACTTTAAGTCATTGTTTGGTTGTGCATGGATTTTTAAATATGATATCCCGCATCAGAGTCGTAGCCAGCACGAATTCATACTTAGTTTAAGAATGACAGTT
>NW_008708806.1:39364-42533 GCF_000327385.1 Lottia gigantea | reverse complement strand
GCTGTTGGTACTCTGGATCAGCTGGGTGTTGACTGTTGGGTTTGTAACCTTACAAAACAGAGTAGCCGATAGGCGCCATCGTAACTGGGCTGGTGCTCTCTCAATAGATCAATGACCGCTTGCCCGTAAGAAATACTCCGATTCTTCTGGTTATTTCCGTCAAGAGTTAATCGATATGTGTCATCTGCATATAGGGCCGTGCTAACCGAGAGCTCCTTATGCTTTACATAATCCAGGGCAAGATCGTTGATCATAATGCTGAAGAGGGTAGGGCTAATAACTGAGCCTTGCGGGGTTCCATTCTCTAAGGAGTGCTTCTCGCTGAGAGAATTGGCGACGTTCACTTGTATCTGGTGATCCCTTAAGAAGTCTTGGATCCACCTGAACATGCGACCCCGATGCCAAGTTTATTAAGTTTAAAAAGCAAACCATCAACCCAGACTAAGTCAAAGGCTTTGGATAGATCAAGGAATACTGCGCTGAAGTAGTTCTTCTTTCCGAGTTGGATTTCAGGAAATATCCTTGGTCACGGCACCAATATTTATATATATATATTACAAAACATAAAATGACGTAACGGCTTTGCAGGTTTGAAGAGCATTTATTCGGGAAGAACAACACCAGCGACATAAACATCAATACCGGTAAAACACAGGAACATTAATACAAATAAAATACAGGAACATTTAAACTCTATCATTACGAGACCAAATACACATTCATTTAAACAGCAACCAAGCGTCCTTTCTCATTTAACATTGAGATCCACTGTCATATCGGTCCCAAACAGCCATTACATCTGCCTGTTGATTTCTGTTCCGTTTTGACTACATTCTCTTTATCTTCTCTAATCCTATCCGCTTGTTTAGTCTCACACACATGTCTTCGAATAAAAGATCGTCTTCTGTGCCATCCATCGCGTTCGATATGCAACATTTCTTGAAACTGCCAATAATAATCTCAGCATCAAGTTCTTCTTTCGTTGTTTGATGATAAATTTCTGGAATTCCAACAACTTCTCTTCGTGGTCACTCAGTAGTTTCTGGGAAATGTTGGTTCTTCTTCTGTGTGAGAGGTGGTTACGGTTGAGGAGCTTATAACACCATGATGACGTAGCCCTGAAAGGGACTTTAACTTCAGCTGCTTATGGACCTTTAAGGCTTGAATATGATCTTCAGTGGAAGCCACAGGGAGGCCTTGTTTTCTTCGATCTTCAATCCAAGTCAGCACCTCAGCTTCAACCTCAGGGAAAAGGCCTTTCTTCCACGTAAGGCACACTTGGACTTGGGCATCTCTAGGAGACTACCCCGCTTACTGCGACAACTCCTAATATTGGACTCGTTGATATTGAATTCACGACCAGCTGCTCGATTGCAATGAGCCTCAGCAAATGCGATGACGTTCAATTTCTCCTTCGTGGTGTACGCAACGCCATGGCTCAAATCGATTTGGGGGGACCAGGGAACGTCCGAAATTCCCTTTCTTTTGATTATTTCAGGTTCACTTGCCCAGATGAACCTGAAGATTAGAGTGTTTAGTTGTTTGATTATATCTGGGGGTGGAGGTATTATTTTCAGTGTGTATTGGGTAAGTCTAACTAGGTATTTAAAGCCATCAGGCGCTCCCTAAAGGAGCTTCGTACTGTGAACAACTAATTAGCTCTCTCTCTAGTCTGGATTGGTGAAATTGGATTAGCGGATTACTGTCAAGTATCAATTAAGTATAACTCAATTAACTTTTGACACCTGCCACTAATTTGTGAGTTCGTTCCTTTTTATTCTTTTCTTTTATCTTTTCTTTGGGCGGCCGACAATTTCTTTGGCGGAAGAAATTCAAGCTGTCCTACAAAGCTTTCACTAGGTTTCGTTTTGTTTCGTTGTTCTCTTTTCATTTTCATACTATCAATTTTTGCACAGTCTGCAAGGCATTCTTGATAGCCATCTCTTATCTGTCTTATTGTATTGTATTTTGTATTTGTACTAATCAAACCTTCAATTTCAGTTAAAATGGCCTCTTCCCAACAAGCCACCAAGGTTAGCTATGCCGATATTGCGAGTCGGCCAGCTGCTACCATGCAACCCAGGGTAGCAAGGCCGGAATACTCCAATATCGTGATAGTGAAGCCAAGCGGGGGCAAAACTTTCGGCAGCACGAAGTCGAAGGTTATCGGCGACTTCATCCGTAAAGAGTGGAAGTATAGCTCTCTTCCGGAGGTCAAAGTCCTGGCTAACGGCAACGTGAGGTTGAATTTTGAGTTCCTGGCAGATGCGGTTTATGCTGCCAACCAAACCGGACTGTGTGGGATGAACGTGGACTCGGCCATGTCCACCTTCAACAAGACGGAACGGGTCGTCATTTATGGCGTCCCCTCCGAGTACTCTGAGGGTGAATTGCTGGAGGATCTTAAGCTCCACAATCACGCTGTAGAGGGTTTATACCTCTACAAACCTCGGGAGGGCAAGTCCGTTAGGACTATCCAACTAACCTTCGCAAGCGGGAAAGTACCTAATGGTCCTCTTCCCCTTCTATATTCTAGGTACCAGCTGCACCCTTACATCCCCAAGGTACGAAGATGCCAGAAGTTGGGTCATTTGGAGAAGCTCTGCCGCAGCAAAGTTTGCTGCGAAAAGTGTGGAGAGGGGCACAGCATCAAGCTGTGCAAATCCAAGAAGGTACGGTGCGTGAATTGTCGGAGTGATAACCACTCCAGCAACTCCGCACAGTGCCCTTCGTTCCTGTCCAGAAGAGCGGAGATAAGGATCCAGCACACCTACAAGGTATCCTCACAAGAAGCTCGCCATCACGTCTCGGCCAACACGGTGCCGGCTGCCCCCAAGCCCGTGGTCGAATGCCCCAAACCTGCCCCGGCTCAAACTCCGAAAGGGTTCACGCCGGAGTTTAAGGATGAGTCTAAATTTTTTGATTTCTGTTGCAGGTTGGTTGCAGTAGCAATCAGTTCCATAACCAAGGCTGGTAAAATTAATGCAAAAGACGTCATGGACGCAGTATCAAAAGTATGTGCCGACCACGTCACGAATCAACAACCACCAAATAAAGATACCAAACCAAAGAGGAAGAGATCCAGCACGGATGTTCCGAAGACTGACGTAAAGGGTCAATCAGTGGAAACGTCAAGAAAAGTAAAGGCGGAACCACGAGTGGCCAACCT
>NW_008708806.1:33988-34885 GCF_000327385.1 Lottia gigantea | reverse complement strand
TTCTTCTTTACCTATTCAACAATTCACAATTTGAATATAAGTCCTATCAGGTCACACAAATATGTTATTCTTCAAACGTAACCAACACTCCGGTAAAAAAGGAAAGAAAACAAATATGATGAACTGATCAACAAAGCAAAGAGAAAAGCGCCAGAGTTAAATAAGATTTTTTCTCAAAGAATTTCTATATTTGAATTAATTCTATGTTAATAATTCTAGATATAATCAAACTCTGTATATAAATAAACTCTATGTAAATAATTCTATATCTATGAATAAATGGTATTATAAACAATTAAATGTAAATATATGATATATGACTGTTTGGTGATTATATGGAGTAGAATAAGTAAAAGTAATTAAGAATTATGTTTTAAAAATATAAATGTAATGATAATGAATATCACAGGTAAGGCTGAAAAGAGAATGGTTATAGTAGCACACCATCGGACCTGACGCCATCTAGGTAAACCGTAAACGTACTATAACTCTGTCCCCAAAAAGAATTCACATATCTCACGTTCTGGGCCCACCCTGAAAATCTTCGCAAATCGCTTGTTTTCTCGCAAATTATGACATCTCCACAGTCCGTACTTTAAGACGAGTATCGGTTTGGACCGTGCGATGTGGTATATGACGATATCGATCAAACGTCTCATCGCTCGCACCTGGTACAATGCGTCTAAATAAACAGTCGAGCGAGAACTGACAAGTGTTTGCACGTGCCAGTCTCGAAATGTGATTTTTCTCTTTTCTTTTTGTGTTTTGTCTTTTTTTTATTTTGTCGATTTCAACTTCAAGGGAAAAGACTCGTACGAAAAAAAAAACACAACTCCTGTCCAACTGTTCAGTATTTTATTCTTACCGCACTATTCATTTGTATAATCATACCCATTG
>NW_008708806.1:32377-33851 GCF_000327385.1 Lottia gigantea | reverse complement strand
GTTTCGTCGTATAAATCTCTCAAATGAAAGTTTGCGAAGGTTGTATCGCCAGACCAAAAAAAAAACAGCCTCGCATAATGTCCGACGTTGAAATATTATTATGTATGGTAGCACCATATGCCCTAATTTCGTTAGTTCGATCTGAAACCGGTGGAGGGAGGCCGGCACTTATGTAAGCATCCAAAATAACTGAGTGAAGCTAAAAAGCAATAGTGTTCTTTTTCACTTCACCATGTTTAACTTTCAAAGGAAAAAAATAAACTCTTGTGAAAACCTGCAGACTTTTCTCAATGTAAAGTTTCAAAGGCCTAACCGGGCACAGAAATAAATCCTCATTGTCATCTGGTCCTAAAATACTGCTGAGGGGCCTGATAACAAATGTTCTGTCAGGATCCCCGGTTTCTGATTTTTAGCTCCAAGGTCCCACATTAACCAAAGTTCAAAACGCCATTCTCACCCCTTTGGCGTTTCACCTGCTGAACGTCACAGCAGTTCAAAATTTGCCGCCATATTTAAAAAATAATGTACTCTTACTCTTGGTAAGTTGGATATTGGTTAGAAAAGATCAAAGGGTGACGTCACATCTGTATTCTAACTGTAAAGAAATACACTTTAAGTAAGTCCTATGCTCGTTCAGAAAACGTTAAGTAAAAAAATAAATGTTTATTTTTTTATGTATAAACGTAATCGACAGTTATTGTCTAATACTATAACAATGCTAATGCAATAAACTTCACTCTATCTAGCTAAAATGGTATAGCGAATAGTCATGGTTCAATACCACTGGTAAGTCATTGACTATACAACTGATTTATTTACATGTAAACATGTACCGTAATAGACTACTTGTTTTTCTTTTCTTTTTAAACTACGACCCCTGTATATGAATGAGGAAGTAATATAGATTGTATAACTTATATCAAATATATTATAATCTTAAACTAAAATGGCGATAGTTGTGTTACTGATAGGAATATTAACTCAAACAATATTAGGTATGTTTTTATATCTTATTATATTCATATATAATCTTATAGTACATATAATAATATGTTGTGTAAATGTATAAATACTAATAAACTGAATCTTAGAGGTTCAATGTTGAAATGACTTATCTGTTATTGTGATCATGTATGTTCTTTCCCCTTTATTATTGATATAATCATTGGATATGAATTGTATATAGGTTGATTTACCTATTACTCTGTTTTTTTTGTATGATAAGTATTGGGCAAAAGCAAGTGTATATGGTGCTTAATTAAACAATACAATACATCAATACTTGTATTTCTTATATAAATATATATTAAACATTTAATAGGAAAGTAAAATAAATACTGAACCTAATGAACTAGTTGATGGAGAATCTGATAGTGTTACCTGTTATTATAACAATGTAATAGACAGTAACTGTATAATATTCTCTTTATATTTTAGGTCAAGTTATAATAAATACTGAACCTAATAAACTAGT
>NW_008708806.1:30818-32327 GCF_000327385.1 Lottia gigantea | reverse complement strand
ACATTTTATAAGTTTGTTTTAATATTACCAAACTGGCCTCCGAGAAATTTACCAAATTGATACCCATTGTAAAAGGTCATTTCTTATATACTTATATTTATTTATAGTCGGTCTAAAATCTTTCTTAACAACCAGTTCTATTTTGAAGATTAAATTTCAATTAATATAAAAAATTATAAAGATTTTAAGGGATTGATGCGTTATACATAAAAAGAATGCTTGACCGCTGGTCAATGGTGGGTCAACTTCGACAATTAATGATTGAAACAGTAATAATTTAAATTCTAGATTTATCAATCAACAATCTTTACCTTGAATAAAAATGTTGCCATACCAATATCCTTAGTAGATATAATATTCGTGGAAAACTTATTACATCAGTAACACCTGTGTCTAAATTCATGGTATGCAACACCACATCGTATCACGAATACGGTTTCGACATGTTCTTATTAACCCGTATTAAACTAAACCCACTACACTAGTAAATATTCCAATGTAAGGTTTTATTTCTCTCGGCTTCGACAAAAATCTTACTCAATTCTGTACCGTAGGCTACATTATCATTAAAATATGCAATGACACGCTGCTTTCGTTTTGTTTACGTTCGCAAACTAAGTGAAGTAAAGTAAAATCATTTGTATACATTCCAATGGTTTACTATCCAAAGTGCCCCACTTCACATGCATACCATATAACAGACACTACCAATGATTGAAAATGAAGACGCTAGCTCAAGATGCTTAGGTGCAGCGATTCGGGTCTAGAAAGAAGGGAACCGAGTGATTTTCGACTCTGAGAAGCAGCTCGAACATGTTTTCCATTTGAAAAAACAATAAACAATAAGATAAATATATTATAAATTACTTAATCTTACCAGATTTTTCCAAAATATTATTGGATTGGGGTAGAGCACTGGCAAGTTTTAAGGATCCAGTCCATAACATGACAACTGCCATCAACAGATTAGCATTAAACATCATATTGGCTCGATTATTGAGCTTTTTGGATGGCTGTGATTTAAGTGGGTCTATATAGAAGATCGGTGAAAACGTGGGTTGATATATTTTATTGAACGGAAAGAGAAAACATGCTATTTAATATTTTATAAATGGATTGTGTCCTGGTATATTGACTGTTGAATATTTATATCACGCTGTTAAAATTATCTAGTTCATCGATTGAAACAGAAGACCTTATTATTTTGAACTGAAGATTGTAATTGCGGCTATTTGATTGATTGTTCGTTAGAAACAACAGCCATTCAGAGCCCTCGACAGAAAATATGTAAACAGTAAGCCCATAACTTAACCAGTCTGTCGGGGAGTGTCTGTAGCTGCTGACGTACAATCCAATCAAATCGTTGCATTACGTGATACAAGACAGGTGGCTATTTCTAGTGGTACTAGCTTGATATTGTGAAGATTGTTCATTATTTGCCTATAAGTTCAAAAGAAGTGTTGACAGAGGGTTGAATATTTCATACAGGTGATTGTTACTGTACTGCCG
>NW_008708806.1:26233-30768 GCF_000327385.1 Lottia gigantea | reverse complement strand
GGAAGAATGCTAGGTACTTCCAACAAAAGGAGGCCCCTTGCCTCCAGATCCAACTCCAAAGATAGGGATAGGGATAGCCTACTCGAAGACTACAACAACACAAGGTAGCTACTCACGAAACCTCTGAGAGTTGAGAGTAGAGAATCGAGTATCAGTATAGATCCCTCGAACTCTACTTCTAGAGGGAAATCTACTCTAAAGAAGAATAAATAGATGTCGTTTACCATTATAAATAATAAAAAAAACAAGTAATAGTATTAACAACAAATTTATTTATATTTATAATGATTTTTACAACTTTAAATATCTGTAGAGGTTTTCTACATAAATATCATAAAAACTATAAAACATCGGATGTGATCAGCCTGCAGGAAACAGTAATTGTCTCAGACGAGACAATCAATGATATAGAAAACACTACTCCTTACAGACTGATTACATCCAATGGACCAAAAACTTTCGTCAACCTCAGCAACGAGAGAGAAGTATGGGCTGCCCAAGAAGACCTACACTGACAACAGGCATGCTGTCGAGACTGCGGCCGTGACCGTAGGAACCCCAGCGCAGTTGAGAGCTCTCGAGCAGATGCTCACCCACTTCCTAGAGTGTTTACGAGCAATTGCGGACGGACCGACGGACATGGGTGATGTCAATTTACGCCTCCATTTCATGACATCAATTCCACACCTTTGACAATCTTGAGGTATGCAATTCTGAAAATGTTATTAAATTTCAAAAAATTAAACTTTCAAAAGTTTATCATTTATAGGAAAAAAAAAAATTTTAAACTAAAATTAATCGGATAAAATTGTAATTTTCATTTGCATGAGAGTAATTAGCGGATTACTGTCAAGTATCAATTAAGTATAACTCATTAACTTTTGACACCTGCCACTAATTACTGTGAGTTCGTTCCTTTTTATTCTTTTCTTTTATCTTTTCTTTGGGCGGCCGACAATTTCTTTGGCGGAAGAAATTCAAGCTGTCCTACAAAGCTTTCACTAGGTTTCGTTTTGTTTCGTTGTTCTCTTTTCATTTTCATACTATCAATTTTTGCACAGTCTGCAAGGCATTCTTGATAGCCATCTCTTATCTGTCTTATTGTATTGTATTTTGTATTTGTACTAATCAAACCTTCAATTTCAGTTAAAATGGCCTCTTCCCAACAAGCCACCAAGGTTAGCTATGCCGATATTGCGAGTCGGCCAGCTGCTACCATGCAACCCAGGGTAGCAAGGCCGGAATACTCCAATATCGTGATAGTGAAAGCCAAGCGGGGGCAAAACTTTCGGCAGCACGAATTCGAAGGTTATCGGCGACTTCATCCGTAAAGAGTGGAAGTATAGCTCTCTTCCGGAGGTCAAAGTCCTGGCTAACGGCAACGTGAGGTTGAATTTTGAGTTCCTGGCAGATGCGGTTTATGCTGCCAACCAAACCGGACTGTGTGGGATGAACGTGGACTCGGCCATGTCCACCTTCAACAAGACGGAACGGGTCGTCATTTATGGCGTCCCCTCCGAGTACTCTGAGGGTGAATTGCTGGAGGATCTTAAGCTCCACAATCACGCTGTAGAGGGTTTATACCTCTACAAACCTCGGGAGGGCAAGTCCGTTAGGACTATCCAACTAACCTTCGCAAGCGGGAAAGTACCTAATGGTCCTCTTCCCCTTCTATATTCTAGGTACCAGCTGCACCCTTACATCCCCAAGGTACGAAGATGCCAGAAGTTGGGTCATTTGGAGAAGCTCTGCCGCAGCAAAGTTTGCTGCGAAAAGTGTGGAGAGGGGCACAGCATCAAGCTGTGCAAATCCAAGAAGGTACGGTGCGTGAATTGTCGGAGTGATAACCACTCCAGCAACTCCGCACAGTGCCCTTCGTTCCTGTCCAGAAGAGCGGAGATAAGGATCCAGCACACCTACAAGGTATCCTCACAAGAAGCTCGCCATCACGTCTCGGCCAACACGGTGCCGGCTGCCCCCAAGCCCGTGGTCGAATGCCCCAAACCTGCCCCGGCTCAAACTCCGAAAGGATTCACGCCGGAGTTTAAGGATGAGTCTAAATTTTTTGATTTCTGTTGCAGGTTGGTTGCAGTAGCAATCAGTTCCATAACCAAGGCTGGTAAAATTAATGCAAAAGACGTCATGGACGCAGTATCAAAAGTATGTGCCGACCACGTCACGAATCAACAACCACCAAATAAAGATACCAAACCAAAGAGGAAGAGATCCAGCACGGATGTTCCGAAGACTGACGTAGTGGGTCAATCAGTGGAAACGCCAAGAAAAGTAAAGGCGGTATCCACGAGTGGCCAACCTCGTCAGTCGAGGAGCATCTGCAGAAGTACAGGCTCCAGACCCGTGAATGAGCGCTCTAGAAGCACTTCACTAGCTAGACCACTGCCTCAGTAACGGAGATGGACGTATAGGTTTTTACGACACCCCAAACCCCATGCTAAACCATACTGATCCATTAAGTCACTAATTTTTTTACATTCGATTTCAGGTTTATACAGCTGAACATCAATGGCCTGAACGTACCTGAACGAAAGACCCAACTGGTACAGCTACTACAAAGGAAGCAGTATGATGCCGTTTTCCTCCAAGAGTCCAAGCTCGGTTCACGGATTAAAGACCCCTCTCATCAATGGTTATACTTTGATCAGATTAAACAGACCTAATGCTCTCAACCATCGAAGTGGTGGGGGTCTGGTCATCTACATCAAAAATGGTATATCCCATAATAAGGTTTCTCTGGAAACCATCGCTCCTCTGGAGGCACAGGCGGTATCCTTTACCGACAAGTCCAAGGTTTTTTCTATCGTTAATATTTATCGACCCGAAGTCAAAGGCAAACCTCAACGATTCGGTGAATATCAGTATGTTTACGATCAGTTGCCCGGGACCGACAATATTGTGCTTGGTGATTTCAACGCCAAACACGTATTGTGGGGCTCGCCAACAACTGACACTAATGGTAGACAAGTTGCTTAGTTCATTGAGTCCAATGACCTGGTTAGCATAAATGATGGTAGCATTACTTATGTTGGTGCAATTGCTCCTCTTGGTTCGCATCTCGATCTCACATTAGTAAGCAGTCGGTTGGCTAAAGACTGTACGTGGGAAGGAACCAGTGAGACCCTTGGAAGTGACCATGTTGTCATTGAAATCACGCTGTCACGCAATGTTGTGAAGGAGGAAGTCATGTGTCAAGGCAAATGGAGACTAGGGAAGGCTAACTGGGATTTCTTTAGGCGTCATTTCACTCGTTCCAAGCTACATCTGACAAGGGACGAGGACGTCTTTAGTTTTTCTGGGAAGTTGACTCAGGTTATTACTGAAGCTGCTATGGGCACTATTCCCCAGACTAAGGATGGCATTGCACGTAGGCCACCTAAGTCCTGGTGGTCCGATGAACTTCAGGCTGCCGTATATGCTCGCAAGCGGGCTCTACGACGGTTTCAGAGGTCACTGATCTATTGAGAGAGCATCAGCTCGATCAAGTAACGATCCTTGAACGACGCCTATCGGCTACTCCGTTTTGGAAGGTTACCAACCCGACAGTCAACACCCAGCTGATCACGAGAACCCAGTGTGAGCAAGAGCTCGCGCTCTTGATCTCTTTGATTCCGTGTACGCCGACCATTTGAAGATCTACACCGATGGTTCCAAGAGTAGTACCGCAACAGGTTACGGATTGTGCATCCCAGCATAAGGCATCCGCATCAGTTAAAGGATCCCCCCGCACTGTTCAGTGTTCACAGCAGAACGTCTTGCCATTAGGGACGCGGTAGCATGGCTGTCCGTCAATCACACGGAGCATGCCGCGAATCTATCCGACTCGCTAAGCAGCCTCCAATCTATTTTTTTCACCTCTTCTAATTGCAGGTCAGAAGTTATTTCCGAAATAAGAAGAATGATCCACAACCACCAAACCAACAACGACCAGGAGATTGAATTAGTATGGGTTCCATCGCACGTCTCCATTCGATCCAATCTAACTACCAAGAACTACCTAGTTTGCGATATCAGCATCCGCTGGAAGCGAACGTTAACTTGTCATCTACCTACCTACCTCATATCGATATCATTCATTCTTGCAAGTCAAAATGAAAGCTTCATTTATTGGTTCCTCATTCATAACCCGTCTTCACCACTATTTGAAGAACAGACAAGAATATCTGCACAGAAACTATACAACGCAATTCCTGGGGAAAGGCGGGGCAGGCTACAGACAGACAGAAGCTCAGCTACGCTATTCTTATCAGAGGAACGATTTCTTTACACATGCAAATTGAGCGTTTCCCTGGGTGTCAGCAGGCATTTAACGCATTATTAACGATTACTTTCCCACATGCAATGTCGATAGTCTTATTAATGATTGATTTGAGATGTTTTTCTTTGATAGACCGAAATACAGACGTCGTGTCTACAGACGTCGTGTTCGTGTACGTAGGGGGCAATGAGGTATTGCCCGGACTACCTCGGGGTTTCATGCCCGTTGTATGCACAGATTGATAAACAAGATAAGGCTTCGA